>NC_081162.1:29340773-29423273 GCF_012432095.1 Onychostoma macrolepis
CGCCATAAAGCCCAGATCGGTGGAGTGTTGCAGTGATGTTTGTCCCTCTGTAGATTTCTCCTGTCTCCACATATGATCATGGAGCTCAAATAGAGTGACCATCAGGTTTTTCGTCACCAGTCTAACTAAAGCCCTTCTCCATCAGTTGCTCAGTTTGGCCAGGAGGCCAGCTCTAGGAAGAATCCTGGTTGTTTCAAACTTATTCCATTAAGGGTAACAGAGACTACATGCTTTTGTGAACCTTCAATGAAGCAGAATTTTTTTCTGAACTCTTCCCCAGATGTGTGGCTTGGCACAAACCTGTTTCTGAGCTCTACAGACTGCTCTTTTAACCCCAGGGCTTGGTTTTTGCTCTAATATGCATTATCAGCTGTTGGACCTTTTATTAATACGTGTGTGCCTTTCCAAATCATACCCATTCAATTGAATTTGACACAGGTTACCTTCACTCAAAGTCTAGTAACACCTACAAGCAATATGAATGCTCCTGAGCTATATTTCAACTGTCCCAGATAAGGGTATGAGTACTTATGCAATGGAATCATTTAAGTTTTTTATTTTTAATAAATTTGCAAAGATGTTAAAAACCTTTTTTTTTTTTTTTGCTTTACCATTATAGTGTATGGAGTGTAGATTGATGTGGAAAAAAGTAATTTAAAGCAGTTTAACATAAGGCAGCAACATAAAACGTGAAAAAAATTAAAGGGTATGAATACTTTAAGGCACTGTAAGATCTTACAGGACAAAGTGAATTTCCATTTAAAAATCACAATGTCCAATATGATACAAATCAATAAAAGATCCTACAGGAAAAATTAAAATGCCATTAAAATAAATCAGAATGTCCAATAGGATAAGGATCAAATAAAATCCTATAGGACAAAGTGAAATTCCATTAAAATCAATAGGAATGTCCAATAGGATTCTAAGAATCCAATAAGATCCTACAGGACAAAGTGAAATTCCATTAAATGTCCAATAGGATTCTAAGAATCCAATAAGATCCTAAAGGATAAACTGAAATTCCAATAGGATTTTTTGACAAGGGATTCACTAATCCCTATATAGTGTAAGGCAGTTGAGTGCACTATATTAGAAAGGAGTGAACGAAATGAAGTGAACGGATTCGGACGGTGACGTGTACACTGCGCGTGAGACTTGGCTGTTGCAAAAACATCTTAGATGTACTTTTATATTTCATGTACCTCATTTTAGAAAATAATATTAATAGCAATAACACTTAAAATTACTATTGTAATCAGCTTTGTGGTTTCATCGATGGTATATTATTCATTTGTTCTGTAATATGGTTGTTGAGTGTATCAATAAAAGCAAATGCACTCAGTGTTACCTTCTTTATTCACCACCATGTACTACACTCGTTCCTTTTCCTTCTCCACCTTAACTCATACTAGAGCTCCCTCTAGAGGCTTACTCAGAACACCACATATCCCTCTCTCTTAAGAACAAACATGCTATAGGGACAAAATCTCAGTGCAATTAGTTAACAGTTAAGATGCAGGTTACTGTTGATTTTTTTCCTCTTTGCAAACATTCAATCCCAACATTATGATTCGCAAACAAACCCTTATTGAACACATATTGGTACAGTAATACAATTTCCCAACACTTGGTATAAGCATCACCTACTCAACCACAATATTAACAGAACAACAAGAACATTCTTTTCCATATACTGTATAGACACATATTGTGTGCGAATAATGCATTAAACACATTTTACATTACATAATCCTGAGTCCATGCAGGTGCACGCCTGTTCGAACAGGTCGTGTAACTACTGCAGGTTGTTCACCCCTACAGGATCAGTATTCCCAGAGTCAAACGATGGCAGTTCACTGAACTCGTCTGCTCTGCACGGAGCAAGTGCAGATGCCAGGTGGGATGCATTCCAGCATCGTCCATCTGACAGCTTATATGTGTATAGTCCTTTCTTACCCACAACCTTCAGGGGTTTTCCAAATTTAGACTGGGTCTTTGGCACAATTCCGGGTTTCTTTACACGGACATACGATCCACACTGAAATGAAACATGCTTTGCGCTGCGTTTTCTGTCACTGTACCGTTTAGTTTTTCCTGTTTCTCTTTCACGTGTGAGGCAAGCTGATGAGGTGTAAGTGCTCTGCCTGCAGGTGGCAAGCAAAGACCAAACGTTAAGTTTGGTCAACATGGCTCTCCCATGCAAAAGTTCAGTTGGTGTGCACTGTGTTGTGGCATGAGGCGATGCACGGTATGCCTGCAGAAAGTCTTTGGTGAACTCCTTCCACCCTCTTCCTTCCAGTGAAGCAGTTTGTAAACTATCCTTTAAGCTGCGATTGAAACGTTCGACTTCCCCATTTGCTCTTGGGTAATACACAGATGATGTCCTGTGTATGATTCCTCTGTTTTGCAAGAACAGTCTGAAGTCGTGTGAAGTGAACTGTACTCCATTATCAGAAATCAGCTCTTCGGGTTCCCTTCCTGCTAAACACTGTAGAAAGGAACCGCCACGGCATGAGTGGTAGGATGTGAGACAAATGCTATCTCGGGCCACTTACTGTAATAGTCCACCAGAGTGATCACAAAACGACAATCAGCAGGTGCTGCATCAAAAGGTCCCATGATGTCTATGGCCACTTTCTCCCAGGCGTCAGTAGGGTAAGGCACAGGTTGGAGCGGTGTGGTATGTGTGACAGCAGATTTGTCATGTAACTGACAAGTGACACAAGCTTTAACAGCTGTTTCTACTTGTTTGTCCATACCAGGCCACCAGTAGAGCTCTCTCAGCCTCCTTTTGGTCCTCACAATGCCCTGGTGTGTATCATGTGCGAAAAGTGCGATGAACTTGGGCTGGAGACATTCTGGAACCAGGAGGCGTGTGGTTCCACGCACCATGCAACCGTCCTGAGTGAAAGTTCATGCCGCACTTGAAAATACGGCTTTAACGCATGATCCAGTGCCTTTGCACACTTTGGCCATTTTGAGACGAGCAGTCTGCGTAGCTCAGCTTGGATAGGACAAGAATCACATGCCACTTTGAACTCAGAGCTGGTTATTGCCGTGAGGGTAGATGTGAGAGCTACGACTTCCAAATCATGTTCCAGACTAGGCTCAGTACTAGGGAGTGGTAAACGAGATAGACAGTCTGCAGTCACGTTCTCATGCCCCGGCTTGTACTGAATATCATAGGTAAAAGCCATCAGCCTAGCTGACCATCTTGCTATGCGCATACCTGCTCTGCCTTGACCCTTAGATGACAAAAGGGTGGTCAGCGGGCTGTGATCTGTCCGCAGTGTGAAGTGTCGTCCCCACAAGTAGGTCCTCCATCGCTCTGTGGCCCAAACACATGCTAGTGCCTCTTTTCTACTGTGGAGTACTTCCGTTCTGCTGCGGTAAGAGTGCGTGAGGCAAAAGCCACTGTTCTCTCCATGTTGTCTGCGTGTATCTGGGTAAGAACACCTCCTATTCCGTAGTCTGAGGCATCTGTGGTGACTATAGTAGGCAGTTCTGGATTGAAAAGCGCAAGGGCAGCACTATTCACAATTAGCCCTTTAACTGCCTCAAAGCTCTCCTGAGCCTCAGGTGACCAAACGAATGGAGTAGAGCCTCGTAAAAGCACACGCAATGGCTCCACCACTGTAGCGTAATTTGGTATGAATTTAGAATACCATGATGTGAGACCCAGAAACGAATGAAGACTAACCTCATCAACAGGAGGTGGTGCATCGGACACTGCAGAAATATGGGAAGCATCAGGCTGTAATCCCTTTTCTGACAGTGTGTGACCCAGAAATGACAGTTCTGCTTTTCTGAAGTGGCACTTTGTCATGTTCAGTTTGAGGCCTGCTTTATCGATTCGCTGCAGCACAGCTTGCAGATTTTCGTCATGTTCCTTGAACGTTGCTCCTGCGACCATGATATCATCCAAGTAACAATGAGCTCCAGACTGACCTTTAAGGATTTCAGACATCATCCTCTGGAAGCAGCTTGGAGCTGAGGCCAGTCCATATGGAACCCTTTTGAAACGAAATAATCCATCATGCGTGATAAACGCAGTAATGTCTCGGCTGTCCTCATGCAACGTTACTTGGTGATACGCACTTTGGAGGTCTAATGTGGAAAACACTGTTGCTCCACACAAGTTCGCAAACATCTCCTCCATATGGGGAAGAGGAAAGCTGTCCACTACCACTGCCTTGTTAGGCTCACGCAAGTCGACGCAGAGCCTAATCCCCCCATCTTTTTTTCTAGTGACAACTATTGGGGAGACCCACTCAGATGCATCCACAGGCTCGATTACATCCTGTTGCACAAGCTTCTGTAATTCCTTGGACACCTCGTTGCGAATTGAGAAAGGTAACCTCCTCAGTTTCTGCTGCACTGGCTGAACACCTGGCCGAACATGAACACGATGTACAAATCCTCTTGCACATCCCAGGCTGTTTTCCGACTTTGCATCAATAGATGAGACAGGATGCGTGCACTGGTCTGTACTGACCTGACCATCACAAATCTGTAAACACAGTCCAGTAAAGAGGTCTCTGCCCAGCACAGCTGATCCCTTTTGTACAATGTATAAGTCTGTGGTAGTGCAATGGCCTCCATACGAGATGCTGGCTGGCAGGCATCCTTTCACTTCAATTGCATCGCCCCAAAACTAACTAGACTGAGTTTCGGTGGTGAAAGGGTGCTTGACTGAAAGATCCAGTGTAAATGGACATTGGCAATATGGACACTGCTGAACCCGTGTCCACCATTAACTGAATGTCCTGTGTTTGTCCTGTGCTTGCACATATCTGTACTGTACACATTATTTTTCCACAGTCACGAGCAGAATGTTCAATATTTAACACAGTCACTTCAGGTACCGTAATTTCACTCACCCGTTTGTTTCACGACAAATCTTTGCAAAATGTCCTGTTTTGTTACAATTCCTGCACACTGCATCCTTAGCAGGGCATCCGGGAAAATTAGCTGCGTGCTGCTCAGATCCGCAGCGGTAACAAGTGCGTGCGGGTAAATTTTGGAGGTCCATGCGAGGCATTGACTTTACTTTTGCTCCGTCCGGAACCGGTTATGTTGTTGAACTGCTTGTACTGAGTTGTCGGATGACGCGACCATAGCTTTAGCCTCCGCTGTAGCAGTTTCAATTTGCCGGGCGACAGTCACGGCTTTCTTAAGGTCGAGTGGCACTTCCAGCAGCAGCCGTTCTCTGATGCGAGATGAATTAGTCTTTTCGACCAGCTGATCGCGTATCATCTCGTCCTCCATCGTGCCAAATTCACAGGTGGCAGCCAGTTCACGTAATGCAGCGACATACTGATCTGTGGTCTCGCCCGCGTTGGCTCCGTTGGCGGAAGCGGTAACGTTCAGCAACCACATTAACTTTAGGGACAAAAATCCCGTATTGCACTCAAAGCAGAAGCATACGTATCGTCTCCTGATCACTCACGTTCAGGGTGTAGAACAATCTTTGACCCTCGGCCCGAGGCAGTGTATCAGAAGAGCACGCTTCCTAGCATTAGGCAGCTCCTCGCCCATGGCCAGCAAGAAATTGTCGAAAGTTTTGATCCACCCTGTGAATGGAATCGGTGGTTCACCCGGTGTTTGCAGGAACGGGGCAGGTTGGCTGAGACTCAAAGCCATCCTCGTCGCCAATATGTTGAGTGTATCAATAAAAGCAAATGCACTCAGTGTTACCTTCTTTATTCACCACCATGTACTACACTCGTTCCTTTTCCTTCTCCACCTTAACTCATACTAGAGCTCCCTCTAGAGGCTTACTCAGAACACCACAATGGTCATAATCATTAAATACTATTAAAATATTGTCAACAAAAATAAACTCACATTAGCACACATTAATAATTGTATGTATTTATTGTTTGTACTATCTTGAAACTCTCCCGAGCAGCGTTTTTGCACTCAAATAAGATGACCGTAGAGCGCCCTCAGGCGACCGTTAATTTGACATCAGAATGAATACACTACCAACATTTTTAAAAATCCACCAAATTCATCATTTTTGTAAATTAAACGGCATCTCTCGTTCAAACTCGCTCGCTCCCGCTCGCTCTAACAGCTCGTCGTCGGTTCTCCGCATTGGATTGTGGGAAATAGTGCTTCAGCGAGTGTACATCGGTTGTACACTCGAAATCAGAATGCATTGTGGGTAAAAAGAATGTAGGGAATGAAGTCGTTCACCACTCAGAATTCGGACAGCACTACAAAATGGCTGACACCCGATATAGTGCACTATATAGTGGATAGGGAGCGGTTTCGGACACAGCTCGAGTTACGTCTGCCTTGCTCTGATGTCATGCTGACGTGTGCCAAAAAACTCTCGCGACGGCGAGGCGGCTGTGTCGGATTGAGCAGTCGCGCGCAGTTGCTCTCCACCGACTGCGCTGATCAAAAGCATGATAGGAAACGACTGACTGACGACACAGCTTAATGCTCATTGGTTCAGACAACCGTGATGCTGCTTCTCTTCTAAAATGTTTTATTTTTTTAATCTGATTTCATGCTATTATGTATTTAAATTGTGCATGAATATTCCCAAACACTATGACAGTGCGATCTCTGTGTGAGATATGTGATTGTTGTCATATTTTCTATAAAAATCTAAAATACATGTTTGAATAAAAAAAACATGGAGGATAAATACGCCTTCAGTATGGAATTAAATAGCAAGCACTTTGAGTGTCTTGTTCATCATATTTATATTCATATAAAAGCAACAGAACTGAAATTATATCATGTTTATCAGCAGAACAGCATATGAGTGAGAATAACGCGATATTTGCTTTTGATCTCGTTCTGCTTCGAGAGGTCAGAACTGTCCGCCTTGACTGCGCTTATTTCACTCCTCCCCTCACTGCAGCCGCCTACATTTCAGGCGAGGCGCATCTCAAACAAGCCTTTTTTCATCAACGCGGAAGTAAGCCTATGGGTGAGACTTCCGGTTCATTAGCCGCTATAGGTAAATAACGAGGAGAATAACAACGTGCAGTAAACGGTAAACCTTTTTGCACTACAAACCAGTGTGTTCATGATTAAGATAATACATTAAAATAATATGATATGGCACACTAATTTTCAATATCAAGCAGCAAAACGAACTGTTTTGTACAGCTAAAAATAGCTGGACGCAGATGAGACCGGAAGCTAGACCCATAAAATTTACAAATGGCCGCGCCCATTTTTACGTCAAGAAAAAGGTGGATATAGTAGGGGAAAAGCAGTAGGCGAGCAAAGAAGTATGTCCAAAACCTCAGTATTCATAAAAGAGTAGTCGAGAAGTTCCCGGATGTCCTACTGCTTCAGCCCAGATTCTTGAGTGCTCATCCGATGGACACTTTTCAATCCCAGAAGCCCACGGGAGATCAATACGTCATCATCGAACGTGATGGAGAACAGCGGCGAGGCTGTTTACAAATGTGAGTATTACAAACCAAAAACACGGTTTCCTGTGTTAAAATCACATTTGTTGAGCTACTGTAGAGTAAACTGTTGATTTGCTTAAGGTGTAAAGACGCTAGACAGTAATGTTACAGTATATTTGTGATTTTGCTGTAAAAACACGTCTCATTATGTGTAGCGAACAGCGGAGCTCCAGTAAACACATGCACGTCTCCAGAGTGCATTTACATAAACCATATACATCTTAAAGACGATTACTAAATGTCTATTTAATATGAGACAAGAAAATGTACTAAAAGAATTACAGATGAGCGCATCACAACATGAACACACATCTGAGTGAGAGATGTATGTGTTATTATGTAGAATTCACTGTCAACACTGCTTTAGATGAATGTAATGTAAATATACAAATCTACATGGAGTAACTAAACACAACTTATCTATTTTATTTGTCCATTAGTATTGTAGATAAACTGAGGAACATTTGTGTTGAATAAAAAGTGAATTAACGCATCAGCGTCTACCTCAACATGTAAATGCAGTATTGAGCAGATAAATCACAGAGGTGACTGACTCTTGTCTGGATGTTACAGGGACACACGAGTGTTTATCCGGTGAAGAGTGACCGATGAAGGAATGCTGTCATCAAAGGCTTTGAGTGAGTACACTATAGAAATGAATAAAACATCTTTTAAATCTTAAGGTGTAGTTTATTTTGGGTTGGGGGGAACACGCACACAGACACAAGGAGCACAGCATTGAGGCAAGTAAATAATGACTGAATATATATATATGTATATGTGTATGTTTCAAGAAATAAACTAAGCAGCTTTATTGAGCGTCAAAAAAGCATTTACATTTAAACTTTTACATTTTAATTTATTCATTTTTTTTTTTACATTTACAATTATGCATTTGGCAGACACTTTTATCTGAAGTGACTTACAATGCTCTTATTACAGGGACCTCAATCCCCCTGCAGCAGCTCGGAGTAAAGACACCGGTGGTGACGACTGCAGAGATCAAACCAGCAACCTTCTGCAGACCAATTCATTACACCGCAAAAGTAATGAAGCTATATAAAAAATTAGAATGTAATTGTAAACATATGAAATTTAAATTTGTCAAGAAATGGAATGCTGGCAACATGATATGTAAAATGTTTTGCTCTGTGTAAATGTGTTACAGGTAGTTGTTCTCATAGAGAGCAGCACACAGATGTTTGGAGCACACACAACAGCAGCCAGATTGTCCCACGCGTTCTTCTGCTCTTGTTCAAGATTGTGTGGTTCAGGGAGCCTCATCCTCTCTGTACTCTCAGACAATGATAGCCTCGATGTCCCTTTCTCATCCATGATCAGATTCAGTGTGACTGCAGCAGTGAGGGATGGACAGCAGAGATAGGTGAAGGTGGACGCGGTGGTCAGCTGCTTCATCAGAATAAAGCTGTAGAACTGGCACAGCTGTGATGAGATGGCAGTAGGATGTGGGCTCACCGTCTGTAAACGCATGATTGTTAGAGCAATATGTTTGAATAAAGCTTTGTTTCATGTGTTGTTGACTTGTATTTATTTATTGTCATGGTTACTTTTATTTACATTTTACTCATTTATTCATGTTTCCTGTTGTTGTCAGTAAATAAAATATAATTGTTTCATTAACGCATGCATTAATTCATTACTTGTCTGAAAACTAAGATGTATTCACTTTGGCTGCATTTGTCTAGTGTGTAGTCATGCATAGCTATGACATATGAAAAACAAATTACATTTTGCTTGTTTTACTAAAAAAAAAATTGGTCAGCATTTATCATTATTATTGTTCATAAGTGTTGGGCTACCACTGCTTTCTGAGGTAATCTTAATTTCTAAGTAGTAATACTCACATTTTTCGAGTAAAATCAACAGTCTTCTCCAAAGAAAAGATCTTCTGGGCTGATCGACTTCTCATTTGTGCAGATATTACAAACATTGCAAACATGGAGGAAAACGTACCAGGTAGGGTTGTGGATTTATAGATGCTATGAGCTGTTTGTGTGCCTGTCGCTCTTATTTTCCTTCTATTATTATTACTGAAGAACATACAAGCTCAGGGAAATATGGTAGTATGTTTAACAATGAACAATCATAATGACCAAAAAAAAAGAAAACATAACTATAATGGGTTTGCGTACATCATGGTATAATATTATACACAGGGGAAAAAAAGATTGAATATCTTTGAATAATCATAAAATTCATATAATCATATAATGCATTAAAATTGCATTTGTTTTTGTTATTTATAAGCCTCAGGGATGAAACGAGAGAGATATTCAACCAGAAAAAGAGGACAACAAGGAGATTTAAGCCAGTTTTACAACAATTTTGCACATGAAATTAAGAAATTAATAACATATTCAAGAGATAACGATTTATAATTTATTTTTAATAAAAATATCTTTAAGGATTAAACTGTGGGTTAGTCTATATTAGTAGTTAAAAATATAAAAACTTAAATCAACCCCAAATTTATTGGTTATAGCTTTCTACAATCATAAGGGCAGCTGTTTCTTCAACAAGACCAAAAATGAGCAAATTTCATCAACATCAAAATTTACAGATAGATGAATTAAGCCTGTAGCTCATATCTTTTAAGTTTGTGTTTGCGTTTGTTATTATAACGTCATAAATCACATGATAACGTAAACATGGCGGACCGCATTCATACTCAACGGCTGTGTTCGAAATGCCATACTATCATACTACTCTTACTATTTCTGCAGCATGCCGTATGTATGCTGCGCATAGTAGTATGCAAATTTTCTGTATGCATGAAATACCCGGATGACCTACTATAATTGCCAGAATCTGCTAAATATAACTGAAGTACACTGAAATCAGTACAGAAGCTGTGTTCCCAATGGCATACTATCATACAACTCCTACTATATTGCAGTATGCTGTGTGTATACTGTGAATTGTATGTGAATTTTCTGTATGCATGGAATGCCCGGATTACCTGCTACATTTGCGGAAATTTGATGTATGCATCCGAGGACTCTGCGTGGGATACTGTTTCCCAGAACGCAACGCGCTACACGTGACGTTTCATCTTCAAACGAGTGAGTGACAGGGGCGGATCTAGAAAATATCTTTTAGGGTGGCAAAGGGGTGGCACGGGGTCTATGAGGGGTAGCAACACCAAAGCAAGCCCCCATCCATAGTTTTTGGGGATTGATTGTTTGACATGCACAGTTGTTCACTAATATTGCATTACCATTAAGTAATCATCTATACTGTTTAAAATGAAAAATAAATAACATTTCAATATCCTTCATGGCACCAAGTCAATACACAATATAAAAAACTTCAACAGGTTCTAAATGTTTCTGAGCTTGTATCACTAAAGAAGACATGCGGTTCTATTAATATTACATAGGCTACTTAGATGGTATAAATCATGTTTTAGTGCAAGTTTAAGAGTAACACTTTTGAATTTTCTAACATTAGAAAGAAATACAATAATATTAAAGCATTGCAACTGGATCAGTTTTGAAAACAATGTTTGATTTTCTGTTATTACCAAAGGTGGGAATGTCTGTAATCACCCAGAACACACTATAAATAGTCTAGCAACACCCCAACAACTGCAAGAGCCTAGCAACCACCCAGAACATCCTATAGCAACACTTTACCAAACATCTAGAACATCTAACTGACCAAACTATTTATGTTTCTTAAACAAGAATTTAAGACAAGCCAGCATAAATGTCTATCAAACTTTTCAATCTAGTTATTACAGGTATTCTTAAATACTTACACACAATTCAAATACACAGATGACTTTCCTGCCCAGTGAACACTCATGAGATCAATAACACTTAGAAAACTCTTAGGATTCAGGAATTATCATTGCAGCTCAATGTCTATTACAGTATATAACATAAATTAAATTACAGATAATAATAATAATTCAGCAATGAACTTTGGGGAACAGATCATTTTCATTTTACTACTGTAAAGTAATCTTGTAGTAGATGAAAAACACTAGAAAAGTTCAAATACCAAAGAATTGTATATGAACAAAATAAAAATAAGTAAATTCAGAATCTACTGCACATTTGGTCAAATTTCATTACAGTATACAGCAGTTTCCTGGTCTCCTGACACAAGACTATCTATAGGCAGTCATTTCTCAGTTCTGAAAACATGCAGTAGCTACACATAAAAAATGATTACAAATAAAATTTGACAGTCACACGTTTGAAGGTGTACAACATGTAGAATATGTAGAATATATAGAATATGGAAATTTCCATCATCTAATGTACTGGTACTGTACTGTAATTATACTGAATGTGTAAAACCCATGTATATTATTCATTCAGTCAAGTCAAGTCACCTTTATTTATATAGCGCTTTTACAATACAGATTGTGTCAAAGCACTTAACAGTATCAAATTGGAGGATAGAGTGTCAGTAATGTATAATGATAAGATTAAACACTCAATTTTCAGTTAAAGGCATTTCATTATTGAATTCAGAGATGTCATTATCTAGCTCAGTTTAGTTTAAATAGTATCTGTGCAATCAAATCGGCGATAATGAATGATAATTCAGCTCTCTCCTCTCTCCGTTGTTAGGATGCAGAGATTCTGATTGGTGTAATCAGTTTTGCTACCTAATGTTTAACTTACTCATTGTTAAACTTTTTGAGAAACCTTTGTTTTGAAAACTGAATTAATGGTTTGGGAAAATGGACCAACTAAAATCAGTTCTATTATGTTAACAATCGAGAAAACGTCAATACAATATTCTTACCTAACTCTGCTATTAGTTTTCGTGATCGGCATCTTCTTATTGATTTCATGTTATTGTTTCGTCCGATATGGCAGAAAGGCATATCCATGATGAAAGTGGCGCGAGCGGTCGGAGAATCCATCACCAAACAATTACGGGATGAATCTCAGACACATCCGGACGGGATTAGATTTCTCAGAGGACTTCTGAATAAACCGAGAATCAGTATCTGATTCACGAACAAATGCAAAAACAATTCGTATGCGCTTTGTGTTTTCGACTAAAAAAAGAACCGGTTCATAAGAGTCATTTGTTAATGAAGCCGACTACACTGGGCGCGCTGCGTGCGCGTGCAACCATCGTCCACAGTTTAGTGAAAGACTTGTTTGTTTTTTGCCATTGTCCGTTAGGCTGTCATCGCCGCGGCTGAAAAGTAGCACATGAAGCACTGCTTACATTTATATTTTATTCTGTGATAATTCTGGGGTGGCAGGTGGGGTGGCATAGCTTTTTCTTAGGGTGGCAGTTGCCACCCCGTGCCACCCCGGTAGATCCGCCCCTGGTCTCGAGTCCCGTACACACTGCGGTCTGCTTTCCTGCACGTCAAATGTCAACGCCGCCGGTTCCGGTCAGAAGTCTATGGGAATCCCTGCAAGTCAAAACATGACGACAAAGGGGTACCCAGGGAGTTAAAACATGACGCCAAAGGGATCCTGACCAAGCTTCAATATGTGATGAGTTGGGAGTGAGAACGTGTTGACATAACATATAATAAGGTATAAGGTAATATAACACTAATAATAAAGAGAACAGACAATAAATGATAAATAACAATATAGTAATAAAAATATAGAGAAAAAAATGTCAATAGACAGAAATGTGAATGTGCATATGTGCTTTTTTAACAGATGAAAGTTTTGATGAGTTCTTTCAACCATACGCAGATTGATGAGAACGGGTTGGTTCTTTACAGATGTAAAGTCCTGAGATGTGTTATGTGTTGTTCAGGTGGTTTATGGTCTGGGGGGAAAAAACTGTCCTTGTGTCTGGCTGTTGCCCAGTGCTCTGTGGCACCAGCCAAAGGGTAACAGTTCAAATAGGAAGTGCGCTGGGTGTGAGGGGTCCAGAATGATTTTACCAGCCCTTTTCCTCACTCTGGACGTGTAAAGATCTTGGAGGTTGGGCAGGGGGCCACCAATAATCTTCTCAGCAGTCCTGGGCTGCATTTCCCAAAAGCATCGTAGACCCATTGAAACCACTGGAGCTATACGATCAACTAAGGCTTAGGTTCTCCTGAAGTCCACGATCATCTCCACTGTTTTGAGCGTGTTGAGCTCCAGGTTGTTGTGATTGGACCAGACAGCCAGCTCTTTAACCTCCTGTCTGTAAGCAAATTTAAGCCTCCATTACTAGCTCTAAAATAATGTTTTGGAATTAGCAACGGAGGCTATGAGATGCTTAAGGAATTAGTCCTACACCCAAGAGCATTTAAAGACCTGACAAATGTCTTGAAATAAAACATCTGAACACTAGTTTTATGTGTGGTACCAGTAGTGTATGCGGAATAATTGACTCCGGGCCGTTGAATTATTAGAAAAATAATGCACACTTGAGGTGTGCTTCGCGTCCTGACCACATTTTACCAATAATCCAACAGCCTTTCGTCGGTTATTCCTTTTGTTGATTTAGGAATAAGGTTATTACTAGTCGCACTGAGATTTTAAATAATACCCAATGTATTTGAATTCACACATTACTTCCTATATGGTGCATAGACATTCCTGGTAAACTGACTGATAGCAGCAAATTCACATCTCAAGTTTCCCTGAATGTGGTTTACTATTTAGAGACAACCCTGGCTGTGTGCAAAAACCTGAGAAATAAGCCCATCAAGGTGGGGGTACAGATCAGATAGGTGACATTGATTCAATGTTGAAATTCCATCAGAATCATCATTTTGGTTGAGGTTGAAAATTCAGTGCTAAATAATATTGGATCAATGTTGATAATTCAATGCTTTTCAGTGTTGAAAAGACAAATAATGAATCAATGTTGATTTTTGGTCAGCATTTCACTGGTGAAACTTTAGACTGTCAATCCTTCATTCAACACTTAAATATGGTACATTTTCCTGAATTGTAGTGAGCACATGCTCATCAAACAATAAATTCTGTAAATTTTGTGAACACGTCACCACTAGCAGCACCATTAAATACATAAAAGAGAAACCACAAGGAGCTTTTATTGTGTACGACAATGTGTTGTTCATAAGAGGGGAAAAGTCAAGAAACTGACTGAAAAACGCAGGAAAAGTGGCTTGTAAACCTGCGTCTGCGGTCGGGAGGAGCGAGTCGGATAATGCTCGTGTGTGCAAATGGTTAATATAATATAAGATATAATAGTATATTAAAATAATAATAAAGATGTAAATAGATTGGACCGCCACCGCTCACGCATTCAACGTGAGACGGTCAGAATTCACTCAATGTTAAACGGCCAAGTCCAGTGCCCCCCTGTCAACAAGCTTGGCCCCCCTAAATTTGGAATCATATCACACCAAACAATTTTGGGTGAAATGCGCAGTTTGTCCTGTAAACTATATAAAAAGAAAAACAACTGTTAAATTCAAATCTGCGTTGGCTGGCTGGAACAGAGACACGCACGTTTGTAAAGCGCTGCGCATTATAACCAATCACATACGGTTCTGTTGAGCTTATGAATGCAAGGACCAATCAGAAGCGTTCAGGTGAGTCATCGCAGAAGCGCCGCTATTTCGTCACCGCGCGCTGACTGAATTCTCTCCTCAGAAATAACAAAGTGAAGAATGTAAGTAAGATATTAATTTCACAGTGTAAACAGCTTTAGAGATTATTATGGGAGTTTTTGAGAGTGCTTGAACTCGCTGGACTGAAGTGAAAATGTTCTTTGCTCTTTTTGTACAATGAAAGTGTTATGGGCTAATTAGTAACTTACAATGTTTTTATTATATCCACATAAAATACAAAGTCAGTCGTATTATATGTTTATGGTATGACACTCATTTTATGGTATGACATCTGGTACTTAAGTAAAAGACGGATTTTTATGCAAAGTTAATATTACACTATTAGGCTACTTTGCCTATCGCCCATTATAGATCAACTAACATAATCTATAAAGGTACAAAATGCATTTACTTACACATATTTGAGAATCAAGATTTCATTATATATTTTGGGAATATTTCGAATAAAATAATAATAATACATAAGTCTATATCAGTTATACAGTGGTATTGTGGCTGCTGTGTGTCATATGACAAGAGAGCCCCCTTCACTCGTGCCCCTCAAAATGATGCCCTGACATACAAAATTATTTGTCAAAATAAATGAAACATGATGAAATATTCATTTTAGTTGAAATTGTTATAGATTACTTCTAGAGATTCAATGAGACATGAAAAATTACTGAATGAATCGGATGAATTTTAAAATTGTGCCCCCTAAAAGCACAAGTGGCCCCTGTCTGGCCCCCCTAGTTACTGTGATCTAGAACCGCCCCTGCCTAAAGGGCAATGGCAAAGTTTTTTTTTTTTTTTTAGAGGTAAGTAATAAAATATTACTAAAAAAAACAAAAACTTGTTTTAAAACATAACGCCTAGAAATAATTATATATATATAAAAAATCCTTGTAACTTAACTTACTTTCTTTACAGAGAGTTCCCTTTATATGACGACAGTTGACAGATGTTGATCCTTCACTTAGCTACGAACACAACGGATTCACCTCAGAGAAAAGAAGTAGTGATTTCATTTCACGTATATTTCACTATTCATCTTCCGATACAACTTATGTGTTTTTCTGGACAAGTCCGAGTGAACTGTGAACTGTGAACTTTATATTTCATTAAATATATTTCACTTTGTTTTTCCACCAAACCCTACCAGACACAATAGTGAGAGTGTAATATTTGTTTTTGAACACTTTGTGTGAAAGCACACGTAGGCTGATCGCGATTTTGACTTTCTTCCTTTCTTCTACCCATTTTGATCGATTGTGAAAAAATTTAGTAGGTTGACAATGATGTCGCTGATTAGAATTGGCAAAAAATAACTTTAATGCACATATAATTAGAAAGTTATTGAACGTGGAAATGTGTGAATGTTGTGAATGTGCGAATATAAAACCAACTTTACACAAGTCATCAGAGGGACGTTTCCTTGGTTTGATCACATCAGGTAAGAATTAATTTCTGCTGATTGTTACCTGTGACAGGTGTTGCATACTAGAGCCCTGCGCAGGACTGTTTTCTTAAACCCGCACCCGCCCGCTCCCGTTGAATTTCTGACCAGGACCGCCCCCTCCCGCAACCTGCGTGTTCCACTCCCGCCCGCGCCCGCAATGTTTGTGTCTACTCCTACCCGCTCCCGCGGACTTTCTCTCAGAGCTTGTAAAAAATGTTGGCTACACAAATACTCAAATATTCGTTCAACTTAACATCCAGAATAGCAGGCTTTAAACATGATTGCGTTTCAATAAGATGAAGTAATGCTAAACCAAAAGCACCAAACCTGACAAAAACATTGTTTTTTTTTTTTTCATTAGCATTATAAAACATTAACCGTTAAAACAAAAGCACAAATAGCAGCACCTCAGCTTTTAAAAGTAGCCTACTGCCGGCAGCCATGTCACCCTGCAGCCCAAGACTGGTTATTCACTGAAGCTAAGCAGGGTTGAGCCTGGTCAGTACCTGGATGGGAGACCTCCTGAGAAAACTAGGTTGCTGCTGGAAGAGGTGCTAGTGAGACCAGTAGGCAGTGCTCACCCTGTGGTCCATGTGGGTCCTAGTGCCCCAGTATAGTGACGGGGACACTATACTGTAAAAAGCACCGTCCTTCGGATGAGATGTTAAACCGAGGTCCTGACTCTCTGTGGTCATTAAAAATCCCAGGATGTCTTTCGAAAAGAGTAGAGGTGTGACCTCGGCATCCTGGCCAAATTCGCCCATTGGCCTCTGACCATCATGGCCTCCTAACAATCCCCATATCTGCTGATTGGCTTCATCACTCTGTCTCCTCTCCACCAGTAAGCTGGTGTGTGGTGGGCGTTCTGGCGCACTATGGCTGCCGTCGCATCATCCAGGTGGATGCTACACACTGGTGATGGATGAGGAGACCCCCCACCCCGCTTTGAGTGCCTAGAAAAGCGCTATATAAATGTAAGGAATTAATATTATTATTATTATTGATACACAAGCAACAAACGATTTACTAAACAAACAGTTCAAAGGTAATTTCACACCCAGTCCAAAATTTTCGCACGTTAAAAAATAAATACAACCTCACGTTATGTAAATCACTTTTACACGCTGCCTCCGAAACATTCGTCCGTCATTAAAAAATTTGGATCAGGTTTGAGTTTCTGCGTTTTCGCATCTGTAGCATGCATTTTGATAGGAAAGGATGAGGAATACGAAAAATCGGAAAAACGCACGCGGAAATTTCAGACTCAGTGTGCAATGGCCTTAACTGTTAATAAACAGTTTAAATAGGCTAAATAAGCTAAAGCAAAATATGAAATAACTTTAACTTAAGTAAATAAACACATAGAACTTATAAAATAGGTATGTCGCCTCAGGGCAGAGGTGCCAGATTTATGTCCTGGTGCACATTTATCGCAACTTACGGAGTTTAACTCTTTCCCATTTTTTTCAGTGACAATTGAGAATTGTTTCCAGATGTCTGACTTGCCTTGCTTTGCTTTTGTCAAGTAAACAGCCGCTTTAATTTTCTTCTCAACTTAATGTGATGACTGAATTTCTATTACACACCAAATCCCACCGTTCCCTGCGTTCCCCACCGTTCTTTTTATAAAAATTATTTTTATTGAATTTTCACTGTTATACAAAAATGACAAGACATCACCCAAAACAAAAGAAAAAAAAAAAAAAGAAAAAAAAAAGAAATAGCTCAGATTTTTACAGGACTACCCCATATATAACAGATTAGGGAAAGAAGAAAAAAAATTAACAGCAGAAAAGTTAAGTGCCCAGAGAATTACACAATTACAATATTCCTTGTAGTATAATAGGGCGAAGATGAGGTTCCATATAGTCCTGTTTTTTGATGTAAATATAGCTCAAAAATTATCTTATGCCAACCTTTAATTGATGGAGATTTATCACTAATCCAATTAAGTAAAATATTTTTTTGGCAGCAAAGGAGAGAATATTATACAATTTCTTGTTAGCAGATGAAACAATGCATTTATTAGGTAACAATAATAGAGTATATAAGTACCCAATACCAATGAAACTGGGTCAAAATCCAACTGCATATTAAAGATCTTTTCCATTTCCCCCAGCACCAAAAACCAATACCTTTGCAGTCTGTTACATGACCACAAACAATGTGTTAAAGTACCTACTTCAGTTTTACATTTTAGACACATAGGCGATATAGAGGGGTTAAAAAAATGCCTGCGGTTAGGAGAAATATGGAGTCTATGTATGATTTTAAATTGTATTTCTCTCGTATGTGTACAAACAGATATTTTCTTAGCATAAGACCAAATGTCATCCCATGTTTCATTATCAATATCAGTAGCTAACTCTTCCTCCCATGTAGTTTTAATTCTCTGTGTATCAGCAGAAGAAATTGAACATATAGCACCATAAAATCTACCCAAAGACATTTTTCCCGAAGATAAAAATAATAACCTCTCAATAGAAGATATCTCACAATTACTAACAAGTGTTGTGTTTTCAGTAATATAATGTCTCAATTGGAGGAATCGAAAAAAATCATATTTGAACAACTGTACTTCTGAGTTAACTCCACAAATGACATTAATTTATTATCTGAAAACATATCCCCAAGAATGATAAGTCCCAAATTACACCAACGTTTAAAACCATCATCCAAAATTCCTGGGGTGAAATCAGGATTGTTTAATATTGGGGTAAAGAAAGAGGTCAATTTAGATCTACCTTCAAGCCTACAGACTGATCTCCATGCTTTCAGAGTATTAACTATAATTGGATTATCATATATCTCTTTTATGTTTTGAAAGCTCTTAACAAAAAGAAGAGCTCTTAAAGGAAATTGTGAAAAGGAGGATTCAATATCTAACCAAGTAAAGGAGGAGTCATTCCTAACCCACTCTGCAATGTATCTCAGGTGGGAACTTAACTGGTACATCTTAATATTTGGAAAACCTAGCCCCCCCTATAGAACTTGGCAGATAAAGTACTGATAATTTTAATCTAGGTTTATGTTTACTCCATATGAAAGACGTCAGCCAGCTATTCAGGCCCTTCAATGCCCTCTTTGAGAACAGTATAGGAACCATTCGAATAGGATATACAGGGTTCCTACGGGTCCTTGAAATCCTTGAAAGTTTGTGAAGCTGATTAAAAATGGTAAGTTTTTGAAAATAAACAAACATGGATACAGGTCCTTGAAAATTCCATATTATTCCCTCCGGTCCGCTAATGTATTATTTCGCAAAACTTTGTGCATACTAGCTTGCTTGATTTACGTTGCACATTTATGCGTTACGTTAAGTGTTTCCTACGTGAGGTACTTTGTGTTGTTCGTTGCCATGACGTTCACACACACACGAAACTACTAAGATGGTACCACAACGTTTCACAGACACACCGTGAAACATTGCAAAAATAGGCTGAAACCGCTGAAACGTGATGACTGGAAAATGCAAGTTTCAAGATATTTGGCTCACCAAAGAAGATTACAAAGAATGGCTTGCCAGAGATCCAAAGGATGTAATGTTGAATTGCTTTGCTTGTTAAGATAATGTAAAGCCACGAGGCAAGAAAAACTTAAAAGCATATTCATATATCTTAAAACTTCTGGTTACATGAGCCTAAGCTCTTTTCAATTAAGTCCGATCATATTAGATATCAGATCATTTTAGAATACAGTATAGTATGTACCAAATATTATTCAATTTTATGCAAAACAGAAATACGACAAATATCAGATTTCTGTCATATGCTCAAAAATAAATGCAAAAAAAAATAAAAATTCGCTTTTTTGCATAGTTGTGTTTGACACATGAAAACTGTAACAATGTATCTTACAAGGTGACGCGATGTAAGATGAAAGTCCTTGAATTTGAGGGTATTGGAACTGGATAGTCCTTGAAAGGTCCTTGAATTTGAAGTTAACCAAGGTGTGGGAACCTTGGATATAACAATTTGGGTAACACAATCATCTTTACAAGTGCTATCCGACCAAGCAAAGATACTGGCAAGGAATTCCAACGTTCTAAATCCTGCCGTATTTTCTCAAATAAAGGAACAAAATTAGATTCATACATCTGCTTCAAAGATGTTGAGATAGAAATACCTAAATAGACGAAACCTAAAGGTGACCACTTAAAAGGAAAACAGGGCACAATGTTAGGTTTAGAAATAAGAGTACCTAAAGGCATAGCTTCAGATTTAGTTAAATTAACTTTATAACCAGAAAAGGTACTGAACCAGTTAATCAACTCAATTAGAGCGGGAACTGACTTCTCAGGCTCAGATAAAAAAATCAATACATCATCAGCATATAGTGCAATCTTATGATGTATATATCCTATCTGTAAACCTGAAATAGATGGTGCTGATCTGATTGCTTCAGCTAGAGGCTCTATAGCCATCGCAAATAAAAGCGGTGACAGGGGGCAACCCTGCCTAGTGCCTCTATGCATAGGAAAATAATCAGATCTGAAGCCATTCGTCAATACACTATTGCATACTCTTCATTTTTACTTTTTACTTTTTAAATCTAGGTCAGAGGATGGAATCTCCTGGATCAAGGTTAATAATAAAAGGCAAGGCATTATTAAATGTACAAAATGCATGTCTTAAAGCATCTTAATGTTAATACAATCTTTTATTTTGTAAGGGGAAGTAAGTTACTTTTTAAGCTATTTATTTAAGCTGCAGCAGTAAATAGTAAAAGAGGCATAGTCTCATCTCCAGTCCTCAGGCCCCCTCCCAGAATGTTTTAGATGTCTCACTAATTAAAACACCTGGCTCAGCTGTCATTCTGGGGTGCATTTCCCAAAAGCATCGTTAGCCAACTATGGTCGCAAGTTCTGTCGTTACCAGCATAGTTCAACGATTCGGTGTTTCCCGAAAACATAGTTCGAACGAACGTTCGCAGTCACTGTCACAAACTTATGTGGTTGGAACTGCAGCTCTCGACCTGTGGTTAGAAGCATAGTTTCTTGTTAATAAGATATATGGCCTTAAATAAATATGCTCTTGGGCACAACAAGCAAGCTAACATGCAGTACTATCTGTATCTTCCATTCTGTCTAAATATAAAATGTTCAATACAGCAGCATCTTAGAGATCTCTAATCAGTTAAATAGCATAAGTTATTCCTCCACCACATGTGTGTGATGTCATTAACAATGGCCCTATGTTGCTGAACCAAAGTCGTGACTTGCTAGTTCGTTTCCAAAACAATGGTGGTTAATCAGCGAGTTATGTCGTTGTTCGGGAAATGCACCCCAGGGAGGGGGGGCCTGAGGACTGAAGCCGAGAAACTCTACACTAAGGGTTATGAAAAATGAAGGCTGTGTATCATAGAAGTTGTTGATATACTGTGGTTTTTTTTCTCAAACTGCTTTCCCATTGCTTATTCTGAAGTGACTGGAATACTGGCTGAACTAGTGTCTGGAGGTCTGTTGTTTCATCATGAGATGCAGCTACCAGAGTGGATTCTTCAAAGTGAAGATGCCAGATGTGTGATGGTAATTTACATTTTAAGATTTATTTATTTATTTATTGATTGATTATTCATTCAACACGGAAACTACATTCCCATGACATTTATTTGTAACCTGTCCATGTTTTGTGCAAATATGTTCCTGACGCCCTTATAGGTCGGCTGTTTTGCTGTTGGAGGAGCATCAGTTGAGGCACGTATTTGGATGCTGGGCTGTACTCTAACCAGTGAGCCAGCTTCTCAGATGAACTGGGCAGTAGGAGACCGAAAGATCAGCATGAAAAGAAAAAAAAAAACTCATTTAGAGACACCATGCTCCACATGGGTCCTTTGGTCTTAAATTCAGTTTGATCAAATTTAAATCCATTAAAAGTCTTAAATATGTTAAATGGAATGAGAAAAGCCTTAGTTATGTTTTCAAGAGGTCATAAATTTGGAGACAGAAAAAAACAGGAATTGCAAAACGGCCTAATATGATTATTAAGGGTTAAGGCCCGTTCAGACCAAGAGCGATAACTCTAAAGATAACTGTTCATCTGTTTATTCTAAGCACACTCATCTGCTTTTTAGAACTATATCTTTATCGTTATCTTTAGCGTTATCGTCCTTGGTGTGAACAGGACTTCAGTTTATTCAAAAATTCAAATTTTGCCATTTATTCACCCACATGTTCCAAACCTGTATCAGTTTTTTTTGTTTTGTTTTGTTTTTGTTTTTTTACAAAAGATGATATGTTGAAGAATGTTGTTAACCCAACAGCTGACGGAAACCATTGACTTCCATTGTACGGGGGAAAAAATACTATTGAAGTCAATGGCTACCGTCAACTGTCTGGTTACCAACATTCTTCAGAATATCTTATTTTATGTTCAACAGAAGAAAGAAACTCATACAGATTTGGAACATTTATATATTGACTATATACTCTTTGAGTTTGTATGATATAGTGTTGTCAAAAGACCCGCTACTTCGGTACTAAAAAAATGAAAACGTAATGGTACCAGGTTTTTTCAAGTACCAGTGGTACCGAGTACTCGGTCAACCCGGTTCTTGACCCGTACAGCCCTATGATTTCCGCGATGCAGAAAACGCGGACGGAATCTTGGAATCCAGTTATAAAAACGGAATTTACAGTTTAGCACGGAATGTCACGGAATTTGTCAAAAGTTTAGATGAATTAATCAAAAGTAGGTATTACACTTAAATCAAATCGCCATATGGACTGGTATCTGTAAATATTAAGCCGCAAAAGTCAATTCAGATATGAATCCCCCATGTTCTGCGAGTCTCTGTGTGAATGAATGAATGGCATATAAGGGGTTTTTCACTTCCAGCCTTCAGCGGTTTTTTTTTTTTTTGCTCCACACACTGAAGTGCGCGTGACGCTCGCGGTGATTTCAGCATCTGCCGTCTCATTGAGGACATAAATACATAAACAACATCTCCAGAACTGTTCTGAGAGTTACTTCACAAGCATTTTACCGTTTCATTTGAGTAAAACCATTGTCAATTTAAAGGTATTCACGGCAACCCGTCAAAATAAAAGTTTTATTTTGACGGTGTATTAAGACATGTATAGCTTAATATAACGTAAATTATGTCTCTTATTTAAATATGTAGTAATAAACCCATGAAAATTTATGTTATTTTAAAAGATCGACATCGTTTTTGGACTATGGGGCGCCATTATTTTATGTGCACAGTACATTCTGCGTCGATGACGTCAAATGGTTGCACTCAGTGAACTACTGGCACTTATTTCTATAGTCTTTGGATTTTTACCACAACACAACTCAGAAAATAAAATACTGATACGATACCGCATTGTGTGGCTTTTGGTAGTAATTTTCAGTCGAAAGGGCAACAAGAGAAGCAATGTAAGACTTCACTGCTTTCCTAGCGATAAGAAAAGGAGAAAAGAATGGGAAGATGCCTGTGGACGAATAAAACTTCCTAAAGACCCGCTTCTTTTTGCTCTCCACTTTAGCCCTGATGCCTTTGAGTCTTTTAGTAGACCACAGCTACTGAAAGAGCTTACAAACGGCTGAGACAAGAAACGCTAGATGCCATCTGTTAGGATGTAAACATGCCGACGCTAATCATGATGCGCGGCCGCTAGAAGAGTTTCTCAGCGCGGATTTCCCTCGATATCCAGGGTGTTTACACTCCTTGTGGGGAAAAATCGATGGTACAGCATTTGGTTTAAATCAATACTTATATCCATCGCCACCTGTAAGCTCTTTCAGTAGCTGTGGTCATCATAACAGTATTTTATTTTCCGAGTTGTCTATTCCGAGTTGTGTTGTGGTAAAAATAGCAACAGGTAGCGGCAGTAGCTCACAGTGCAACCATTTAAAATGGCGCCCCCCCATAGTCCAAAATATGTATAAAACGATGTGATTTTTTAAAATAACATAAATCTTTAATGGGTTTTCTACTACATATTTCAGTAAGAGACATCATTTACGTTATATTAAGCCATACAAGTTTTAATACCCAGGGATCCCTTTAAAAGGGTCATTCTATGGAAATGTCCATTTTTCTGTCCCTAGCCTTTACAGAAATATTACACTTGAACAACACTTTAGGGTTACAATGTCTTTATATTTTAAAATTAAACAATATGTTATTTGAACAATTACACCTTCTTGAGCCATGTGGCAATATTTGTTTTTTAGTTAATTATAAAGAATTCCAAGCACCACAAACTGCTCGTCCCCACAGCCATGTACAGAGGGAAAGTGCTTTATTTTGAGGTCAAAAACAGGTTTTTCTTCCATTTAAAATGCAATAATGTATTCATAACTATCAAATATATGATATAAATGGCATAACAAAACAAAATGCTGAATAAATATTATAAAATATATAATGAAAACAGTGGTTCCCAGGAGTTGTCACTGGTGTCACCGTTTAACAAAAATCTATTATTTTGAAATAAATATCACACTGATGACATCACTTGACTTCCTCCTTCCTATTTTCTAAACATCTATGAAAAAAGGCCCATGTTATGTCCACTGTTTCTTTTCAGTTATGAGAAATTTTCTCATTTATCTCATGATTTTTCATATGAAGATTTTAGTTGATGTCACTGGTATGACCTATTTATTGTTAGGGAATTGTAAAAAAGACTATAATACAAATGGATTAAACTACTTAATTTAGTGAGTATACCATGATTGACAACATGTGGTTTGATACCTTGCAGCAGACATTGTAAAATGCATTTTTCATGAAAATTGTCACTGGTGTTACTGTCACTGGTGTTACCTTTCTTATGGATGACAGCAGTGAAGATCAGTATATCAGGTCTTATGTATGTCACTGGTGTTACTGTCACTGGTGATTCATTGTGTCACTGGTGTTACTGTGTTACTGTACCGTTCTATTTTCTGTCACATTAAGTAAATAAAACATAATCTCCTTATTTCGTGCATTTTTATTATTTTTCTGTAACTCTGACTACATGTGCTAAAAAAAATAGAGAAATAATATTTCATAACTTTTAATATTGCTAAATAAGGTAACACCAGTGACAAAAAATAGTACATGTGGTCTTGAAATAATTACGCACAAAAGCTAAAAAAAACAAAAAAACAATTAAGCTGTCATTTATATGTATTCATAAAGGTAATCTAATAATGTGGTCTAAGTTTAAATGTTAGAAAAATAAATAAATTTTAAGATGTCTTGCCATACCAAAAGTGGACGTTTATGTAGAATGACCCAAAAGACATATATTACTATTATTTAGTAGAATGTATGTGATACTACTACAACTGTTGAATGAAATTAATAAAACTTTATTTTTAAGAAATAATTCTCACAATATTTCTTCCATGTTTTAATTTTAATTGTAAATCCCCTTTATTTACCAAAAAAATTAAATGTTTAAATTTCATTAATTAAAAGACAAATTAAATTTGGGTGAAACTTATTTACTGTTTTTCATACTTTTATTACTTGCGGAAAAACTTGAAACACAATTTTAAATAAGTATAAAGAATGGCATTGATTTTTGTACATTTTCTTTTTGTTTGACTTTATTAATAAAAATAGTGTTTTTTAATTAGCATGTTTTTCTTTGGTACCGAAATTGGTACCGAGAACTGTGGATTTTCACTGGTATCGGTGCCGAATACAGAAATTTTGGTACCGTGACAACACTAGTATGATATATATAATTTATAAACAATACAGAATGAGGCAATGCCATTTATATCAATATACAGTAGTTTGATATTACAGGTACAGTACATCTTAAAAATAGAGGGCACAGAGTGAGCTGCGGTGAGGAAAGTGCATAATCCAATTTGTTCCAAACATGGAAAATGCTTTATATTAAGGGTTTTAAAATAATACGTATGTCTATAGGTGCTTAATTTCTATATTAAAATTAAATAGTCTTAAATTTGAAATCGCCATCTTTTAGCTTGAATGTAAACCTTTTAGCAAATTTCAATTTGCACTTAATTTTGTAGTACATTAAGTCACATTTCCAAATACTTAGGACTCACCTTCTTTCAGTTATACACTACTACCAATCAAATGTTTTACAGCATTGTGTAGTTTTAACGTCCTGTTTGTTTTTATACTTTAGATGCCTAACAACAACAACAACAAGGGAAAGCTGAGAAGGAGGAGGCCTCAGAGATCATCTTTGCTGTGACAGTGCAAAAATGGCTCCGTTGTGGTCCTGAACGGCTTGTGGGCATTGCCTTGTGGTGAAAAGCCCTGAGTTCATCAGACTATCCGTTTAATGAGGAGTAAAGACATCTTTTTTTAATCAGAAAAGTAGCTTCAATCCGTGAAAAGCTTCAAGTCCTAAGCAGCAAACTGGTAATGTTTCAGTCTGTAGTATTTTAGTGTTTCTGCCTTTGATGGTGAGTTTTCATTTGCATTTACTTCCATTTTGCAGATGCAGTTTGCATTTGTTAGCCTATATGTGTCAGTTTTACAGGCTCTTCTCCTCGCATTTGCTTTATAAATTCAGAATTAACTGTTCCATGTAATTAAGTCACTTTGTCATTCATTTGATCATATTCTGTATGTAAATTGTTTTCAAAATTTTAAGCTCTGTCTCCCAGTTTCACAAGGCTAGTCCCAGACTATAATGCATGTTTGAGCTGTCTTAACTGAAAATAACTTGCTCTGACAGATCTTAATGTCATTGCCATTGCCTGTCTCAAGATGCACACCAGTAATGTGTTTGTTTATTTATTTATTTATTGCATTTTTATAAAAGCTGTTTAAGTATCCTAATTTAGGGCCTAGTCCTGGGGCCCGTTCTTCGTACGTCGTTTATTACATCTGAGATCATTTAAAAGATTTAGATCTTCTAATCCTGATAACTGATCTCTGGCTAATTTGGTTATTCAAACGAATTTGCGTATAAGATTAAAATATCTGGATTAAGTTGTCAAAGATTACTGCGCGTTCTCGTGTTCCCTGAAAAGGGCAGATGTATCGATACTCGAAACCACGATCAGCAATGCAGCGATTAGCTGGTGGCAAGACAGCAACGTAATGACATCATATAATTAAAAAAGACACCTGACGAAAAACTTGACAAATTTCTGGACTTTTATAAGGAAACAGCCAAGCAAACACAACTACATAAATGGTATAATGGATAAATGAAATGTGCACTGTTTTTAATTTATTTGTAATTTTTTTTACATGATTCCCAATTATTTATACTTATGATTTCTAGTATTTGTACAGGCTTTACATTTTTATTTCAGTGTTGTAATTAGCAATTCGTTTAATTTTATCTTTGAAGCAGATTTCTTATGTGACAGCATTAATTAAAGTTTCTTAGAGATCAAGTTATCTGCATCTCCTGCGCTCCATCAAGCCATTCCCATAATATCTGTCACCACTCAAATTAATGCACGACTCGGATTAACTGTATAGCATATAAGTCTCCAATACAATTATAAAGTAATTATTTCATCACTAATAAATCTTTCAATGAGTAAAACCGGCTGTGTCTATAGTATTATAGACTACACAACATTGTTATATTATTTTCAAATTAATTTTTAAATTATTATTATTTGAAATAATTGTCCCTGGACCAGTAGGGTATTCTTATAATAAAGGAGCAGTGGCTGGGACATATTTTAAGTATCAATTCTGCTTAAAAAAATGCAATTAATCCTGTTTACATGAAATAAACCTGCTCCCGAGCAGGTTTAAGCTTACGGACCTGTTGCTATGACAGCAACTCCAGGATGAGCTTCGAGGAACCAAACAATCCAAGATCAAGCAAAATCGGCAACAATCAAATCCAGCTAACTGAGTTAGTGATGTTCGAAGAACGGACCCCTGGCTTAAGCTAAGCCCTGTCTGTGAATCCATACCTATGTTTTGAAGTCACCACCAAGTTTTTTTATTTTTTATTTTGAAAGAATCACTGGTTTTACTTGAATGCAATGTTATTTTCCTGTTCAAATAGTTCCTGTTCAAATAGTGTGGGGGCAAAAATAAATATTTTTGCATGTTTAACTGATGGATGTTGTTTACTTGGAGTAACTTTTTGATTCAAAACCATATTAATTGCAGTCCTGCATGTTTTCTGATTGAAAGGAGTAAAAAGCAGGATTGATTTGATAATGTTTCTATGTTGATTCAATGTTAAATAAGTGATTTAATTTAGGTTGAAGAAATGTTGATTTTTATGACCATCTTGATCTATTTTTCATCATTGAATTAACATTATTTCAGGGTGCAAATTTTTCTGAGGTAAATAACATTACATGACTATTCACAAGCTGTTATTTGTAGCACTCCAGCCACCCAATAATCACCATAAGCTTTATGCTTTGTTACTTTTATTATAACACAAAGTCTCAGCCTATAAATTCTGTCAATTTTATGATAAAATACAAACAATAAATGTTTTATGCTCTTTAATTTGTCATGAGATAACTGTATTCACCTCAGTTCAAGCAGCGTGTGAATCAATCATCTTTTCCTCTTTAATATTTACAGCATGAAATAAACATGAACGAATATCAGAAGGCATGTTGAAAATTAAAAAAAAAAAAAAAAGTATCATGTAATCGATCAATCAGTGTTTAAAAAATAAATTTTTTTTTAAAAAACTGCTTGTGAATAGTCATAACAGTTGTAACATAACATTTAGCTTACCTCAGAAAAGCCAACAATATAACTTTGCCAACATTGTTTTATTAATCTCATAAATCAGTCAGTTACCCAAGTTGGAGCCTAGTTCAACCTTTAGAATGTTTGTATTTTTGTAGTCTGTTCTGCGCAATGGTGCTTATAGTTTAAGTTTTGAAAATGAGCGCTCCGCTGAATCCTGATATGACAGCGAGACTGTGAGGGATAGACTTGCCGTGTTTTCAATGGTGTCCACTGTAAGAAGCTGTATAAAGCTCCTAAATCATCTATAGTTTTCAACAGCTCATGTTGTCTGGAGTTGTTTGTCTGCTGAAATTTCCTGGATAGATATTTTTAGTGTGTCATCATCAGAACAATCCAAAAACACATTAACTAACAGTACAACCCAATGTCAAAAATCAAAATCAAAGATGGCGCTGCTGTGAAAAAGGTCTGTAGCAGCTTTACATAATTTCAGGTTTTCCTAGCGGCTTAGTGTTGTCCAATGGTTTAAATTAAAAATATTGGTTTTGTGGTAGCTAAGATACAAGAAAACTTATATATTTTGTAAAACTATAAACACAAAAGTGAAATGTGTAGGAAATTTAAAATTTGATTATTTTACTTGCTGTGATGTTGAAGATTGAAAACATAGAGATTACTCTTAAAAAAAAAAAAAACGCCTACAGGTAATATTGAGTATCCAATTCACCTGTCCCGTAAGTCCTTGTATTGTGGGGGAAACCAGAGCACCCATAGGAAACCCACAGAGAACATGAAAACTCTATGAAGATTGGTATTGTTTCAAACAAATGCTTGACAATTTGTTTTATATTGCCTTATTTTGAGGTCTCATCTCTCTTCTCACGCACACAACCATGCACAAGTCAGGTTCTTTAAAATGTTACTGTCTTCAAAATAATGCATTGCTGCATACTGTTTGTAGAACTGTTGTACTTTTACATATATAGCATTAAGTAAATTATGTAGACCAATGTTTCAAATACAATTACATACAAATTCAAATTTACAACTGTATATTGAAAAGTCATAAAGTAAACTGTATGTGGTAGCTGGTTGCTCTTAACAAGCTTTTGTAAATGTAAGACAGGAAAAAAATTTTTTTGCCAAGAAACATGAATATCAGAGCAAGGGACGATTTTGATTGGTTGAGGATTATGAGGCTGCTACATGAGCCATAAGGCGGAGTAAAGACCGGCTATCATCAAACAAAAAAGATTTTGTGTAGTGTTTTTCCCATTCAGCTCTGAGAAAGATGGAGCTTTATGTATTTATGTTCATGCTTGCTGCACTTGTTTCTTCTGAGAACAAAGGTAAGTCAGTGGATTATCATTAATCATTTGTTTAAAGACACCATTTTCATCATCTTTCACTGTATTCAAGGAATACCGAAATGTAATATACATACAGAAAAGTGAAATGACTGGCATGAAAAGTTTTGTTTTGTATTAATATTTGATTTTTGAATAACAGTAATCAGACAAGGCTGAGACAGAAAAATCTCATTTAAAAAATCGTGAGCAGTTCATACTTATGTAATTTTTAATTAATACATTTTTTTAATGAAAATTCTAAGCAATCATTGTAAAAAATTACTCATGAGCAAATGGTACAAATGCATGTCATATTCAAACAGCCCTATATTTCAATTTCTCATGTAGTTTGTCTAGACTGATAATGTACTGTTATACTGAGCTAATACTTTTTTTTTTCTGTTTCAGTTGTGCATGAAGATTTCTATTTAATGGGATGCTCTGATACAGAGAAAGAACATATGTATGGAATGGATGGAGAGGAACTGTACCATTCAGACTTCATTAAAGGAGTAGGAGTAGTTACTCTACCTGACTTTGCAGATCCCCTCGGCTATCCTGGATTTTATGAGCAAGGCTTATCTGAAATGCAAGTTTGCAAAGCAAACTTAGATATAGCTATCAAAGCTTATAAAAATCCACAAGAGAAAATGGGTAGGATATGCATTATATTTATTTAATTGTGTGTAACAATTAAATTTAATTCTACAAATAAAACAATTAATTAATTCTAACACTTAAATGTTTAATTCTAAATTTTGTTAACAGTAAACAAATTGTATCTCAAATGCTTGAAACAATAACAGCATCCGTGTCTTTGTCTGTGTTTTCAGACAAACCTCAGACATCCATCTATGCTGAAGATGATGTGCAGCTGAATGTTGAAAACACTCTCATCTGTCATGTGACTGGATTCTTTCCTCCACCTGTCAGAGTCTCATGGACTAAAAACAACGAGGCTTTAAAAGAAGACAGTCTAAGTCAGTATCGCCCAAATGATGACGGCACTTACAACATCTTCTCCAGTCTGCCGTTCACACCTGTGGAGGGAGACATTTACAGCTGCTCTGTGAACCACGTCTCTCTTGATCAAACTCAGACTAAAACATGGGGTGAGTGTGTGGTTTTAGAGAATCACTGGACTGATTTCTATTATTTATTTTTCCCAATTGTTTTCTATAAATAATTAATACAAATATGTATATATTCAAATAAAATTGATTATTGATGTGAAAGATAAGAGTAGCAGCCTAAAATATACATATGAAACACTTGAAATTATGGAGAAATTACATTAATAAAGCCTACATTATTAATAATGCATAAACAAAATGGTTGTATATGTGTGTATTCTAGAAGTGGACGTTGCTGTGCCCGGTGTTGGTCCAGCAGTGTTCTGTGGAGTGGGTCTGTCTCTGGGGCTGCTGGGAGTCGCTACTGGAACTTTCTTCCTCATTAAAGGAAACAACTGCAACTGACATCCTAGATATGGAAGAAAACTTTGAAAAGAAATTGTATATAGTGTGTAACAGGTCCTGCAAATGAAGCCAGTTTCATTTGGCTCCAATGAAATTTAAAACAGTAAATCTGAGCATCATTCTGTCACTCATCACATTGGTTACAGGAAACATCTTAGATGTTATAAAGAAATAGATTCATAGACACATAAATCTCAATATAATCTTTAATATTGCTTGATATTTCTAATAATGCACCAATGAGTATGAAGCATATGAAAAACCTCTTTTTTTGAGATGTAACACCATATACACTTACATACAGATGTCTAAAAGGCTTAAAATTGTAGATGATCTTTTTACTAATACATCACATTTTCAGTTCATCCAGAGTGATATTGGACTTTTAATTTGAATAATTTTATCTGTTAGTTACTCTAAGGTTGAGCTCTTGTCGTCTTCCTCATTGCTGGATTAATTCAAGTCTTTTTCAACAAACATTATGGCATTCTTAAAAAATTGTGGTGCTGTGTGCTTGAAAATAAGGTAGAAATTGTTTTTAAATTTTTAAATTTTCTGTCATTGCAATCATTTTCAAGTTATTAATTTTTCAAGATCTTGTACATTTTCTGACATACACTTCAAATAAAGATTATCTATTTTAATTTCACTTGTGATTTTATATTGTGTTATCATCTATATAACTGTTCCAAGGCAAGGTAGCCTCAAAAACCTATTAGATGGGGCTGTCCATAAAACAACAGATATGGCTATATGTGTTGAAAGACAGAGGAACAGGCGAGAATATAATAGACCAGAGGAACAAAAACATGATATTTTAGAATGACCTTCATAAATATTGTAGCCAATATCTACATTTACTTAATCTACATTTAAGTAACTTACAGTATACTGCATTCAAAAAGCAAATATTATCAGTTCATGCTTACCCTGCAAATCGAACCTTTGAATTTGTCATTGTTAGAATCATGTCTACTGTCTTGAAATAGCTGAAATACTTTCATTCATCTTCTTTATAAAATAGTGATGATAATAGTGATAATAAAAGGGAGATAACTAAGGTTCAGGAGCAGGGCCACACCTCAGCCAATCACCTAACTTGACTCCTATTTCCCCTTCATCGTCTCCCTATTCATCCCTAACATTCTATTCAATAAAATAATTCTTCAGCATTCATTTTTGTGGTGTGGTCCTTGCTTGTGAAGAAGACATTAATGAAATAATAAAGAAAAATAACAACCAATGAATACACTAACAGTCTGAAGAGGTGCTCTGCAGTTTGTTTGTTTTTTCCAATTTATTTTATACCTTTCTCCAAACTCATCATTGCTCTCTAAACAACACATTCAGTTAAAAACTTAAACAGATATAGTAAGATTTCATTAAAAATACAGTTTTTTATTGGTTTCACATGAATCACATAAATGTATGTACCATTTCTCCTAACACAACAAACCATACTTTGTTATATTCTTAATTGCACATGATATGTACTCATTAACCATCAAATGGAAATCTGTTGTGTTAGTGTACATACAGCACAGGAAGGAAATGCACTGAACTATTAACACAGCAATTACAATTTTAGTTAAGTTTAAGAGAGTCAAGGGAGGTCAACTGTGAATTCCCAATGCAAACAAACATTAATGGAAAGTGGAGAAAGAAGAAGAAAGAGAAGGGGAAGAAATGGAGGAAGAGTGAAAGGTGGTAAAGTCAGCAGAGGTGGAAAGAGCAGAAGAAGAGGTGAGAGGAAGAGTGGAGGGGCTATAAAGAGGAGAAGAAATATGTAGGATTGAAGAGTACTGACAGAAATATAGAGTATTGAAATATACAGATTTATATATTTTTTTTTAAATGTCCCAAACTTCAAAAGAGGACACTTAGAGTACAGTATAAAACACTATATTCACATAACTCCTCAGTGAACTTTGTGATGAACATAAATTTTCATCATTGTATTTGTGCACCTGTAGCTGTCATTAGGCAGTGAACTTGAATCTTTCAGCAAAATTAAGAGTCTGCTTCATTGCCTATGTTAACTCTTTTTAGAGCATGAACCATAGTTCATAGAAATGTATAAATCAGCTGAGAAAATCTAAAGCAGCTTGCTGTCATATAAAGAAGAATGTACTGGAAACAAGCAAATCCGTCTTTAAAAAAAAGAAGAAGAAAAAAAATACAAGTTTGTGAATTATACCAATAACATTTTTTTTTTGTTACTTTAAGCATTTTTATTGCATTCTATAAGATACAGGAAGGTAAAAAGATACTGTATGCTAAACAAATGGACCTTGTTACAATCAGTGCAATCAGGGACCTCCTCCTATTTTATTTAATTTACACATAATAAAAACAATGCAGAAAGCAAAACAGTTTGATGTAAATAATTGAGATAGTCATTATTATTGTTGCTCTCAATAAGCTCTTGTTGAGATTTGTCAGACTATTTTGATAGTAGCAAACAACTTTAAAACATACATTATAAACTTGGAAAAAGTTAAAATATGATAAAATATGGTTTAATTAAACCCTTAAAATTAGCAGAGAAGCTTGAAGAATACAGTCACTGTGTAACTGGCTTTAGTTCTAAAATAAAACCGGATACTTCTTAGCAACACTTGACACTTTCATGTGTAGAGGCTGATTGGCTGGATGTTTTAGATATTCACTTCATGAACAAAGTATTGCAGGATTTCTCTTCAGTTGGGATAGTCACAGTGAGAGAAAAATGTCACTGCCGAAGGTCTTGTGTTTTCATCTCATATTGATGCTGTCTGCTTTCACCGGAGCAGGTAAATAAAATTAAGTGTAATACAAAATGAACAGATATATATTTACAATAACATTATTCGTGATTGATTACTAGTGTTAGTAGAAGTAGTAGTAAACAGGACAGGTCACTAAAACAACAACCAACCTGTGTATCTAAGCCCTTCTGTTTTTCCAGAGGTGACGTGACATCATCTGAAATAACTGATGATGTTTTAACATTACTTTTCAGCTAACGGATACTACTATTCTCGGTGGACTAAATGCATCCACAGCTCCCGTGATCTCAGTGACATGGTGTACATTGATAACTATATCTTCAATAAAGATGTGCACATACAGTTCAACAGCACTGTGGGGGAGTATGTGGGATACACTGCACATGGAGTATATAACGCAGAGTTATACAACAAAGATCCCAACCAGCTGCAGCAAGAGAGAGCTCAGGTGGAGACATACTGCAAATATAATGCTAAAAACAGACAGAGCGCTATCGCTGATAAAACAGGTAAGAGACACACGATTCTGATCTCTCCTGTCATACACAACACTCATTTTAAACAACATTACTTTTACAGGACATTGTGCTAATTTTATAATGATTTGAAAACCTGTATTTTGATAACGTCACGTGCAGGCAAGAAGGAGGAGTGACGAGGATTTAGACGCAGCTAATTTAATAATAATAAAACAACAACAGAAATACATAGAAAACAAGGCAGGGAACAAAGGAAAACGCAACAGCTTACAAGTAGCAAGACTAACGGCTGACAAACACAAGAAAAACACTAGCTATAACCTTCCATACAGAGTTGAACTATGAACTAATGAGCAGCCATGGTAACTAACAAGCAGATGGGGGTGGTCCAGTGAGTGTCCATGGCAACAAACAAGGGAACAGAGCAGCAGGAAAACAAGTGGGGAACAAGGCAACAATAAAACAGAACTACAAACTAAAAGTTCAGGACACAGACAAAAGGCATGAGCTAGTTGCATATCTCCGCCATCTTGGATTTCCAGTCCAGCGAGTGTGTGCATAGATACTTCCGGTTTTGCTAAATGCCAGTGCAGAGAGCCAGAGAAATCCAAATATCACCTTCAGTATATGTTTACAGGATTTATAATATCACTTAAAATGCAAATAAGCTCTACACTGCTATTATTACTATACTATAAATGTGGAATTTGAAACGTATGTTTGGGTCCAGTGAACCATATGCGTCTTCAACTTCATAAGTAACATTTAGAATGTCACAGTAAAAAAAAAACATGTTTTAATTTTTGTTTTCCCTTGTCAATTTTAGAAAAACACTCCCACACAGCCTGGTTCTCATAAGAGCACCTGGAGGTTTGGTTTGGTCCTCACACTGCAAGTAGCGTGACCCATTAAATATATATATATAAACAAACTATAAAAGATAAATTAATAATAGTAATATTAATATTATTGCACTTTATTTATTTAGTTTTTAAAATAATAAACTAATAAACAAAATAATAAAGTGTGATAATACAATTATATTTTAAAATAAATAGGGAGTATTAAATAAAAATACAATTATTTTATAGAACTCTTAAAACTAAAATGCTAATATTTACTTTTTTTAATGTATGAATTTTCATCATTTTCAAACTTAAAATCAACAAGCTTTTATTTTGGCGGGTTGCCTGGAAGTAAATATCCGCTGCAGAGTGAAGCGCGTCAGTGAATGAAATGTCAAAGTTTTGCATTGTGCTTTGAAAACGACAGCGGATAGCTCAGATTTATGCTTTCGGTTTGAATAGAAATCTTATACAGTATTACAGTTTGTTGATCTTATGTTAATGAGCGCTCTGAACTTATTTACACAGTGCATTTTTTATTTTGGTCGTGCATGCGCACCTGCGGACCACTTATGTGCACCACTGTATACTTAGGGAATTTTATAATATACCTTGGATCGCAATATGTATATGTAGGATTTGCACTTAGAATGTTATTTTTATTGCTTCAGTTGCACCAAAGGTTAAGCTCAGTTCAGTGAAGCAGGCCGGTGGCAGACATCCAGCTGTGTTGATGTGCAGTGCTTACCGCTTCTACCCACACGGGATCCAAGTGACCTGGATGAAAGACGATAAACCTGTGAAGTCTGATGTGACCTCAACTGAGGAGATGCCTAACGGAGACTGGTACTACCAGATCCACTCCCACCTGGAATACACTCCCAAATCTGGAGAGAAGATCTCCTGTATGGTGGATCACGCTGGCTTAACTAAACCCATCATTGTAGACTGGGGTAAGAGGAAAGATTCAACTTATGTAAATGACAACACATTTTGACAAACTAAATTATGATTGAATAAAAATATGTAAAGCTCATGTAATTACATTCACGTATGCTAAACCAATAGTAAACAGTAAATATTTAAATAAAAATGGTTTCTGTACTCCACAGATCCGTCTCTCCCTGAGTCTGAGAGGAATAAAATCGCTATCGGGGCGTCTGGTCTGGTGCTGGGAATCATCATCACAGCTGCTGGACTCATTTACTACAAGAAGAAATCATCAGGTCTGTTTAGATGAGAGCAAATCAGGCTGATACTCATCTATGTTTCTACATAATGTTTAAATTCAAGTTCTTTCTTAACCATTTTATTATTTTGATAGGGAGGATCCTGGTACCAACCTAATGATGGTAAGTTTTTAATAACACTTTGGAAACTCAAACAAACAAACTAACAAATAAATAAACACTGCATTTTCAAACTGAGTCACATAATTAATAATCACACTTATCGCAGGTACGACTGACTGGACTTGACTCATTGATGGACAACTCACTTATCATTTATGTTTTACTTTTAACAGTTAAAACCATTTAAAAAATTGAAAACAATAACAACAAATCTAATAAATGTGTTTGATATTTGTAGCTTTTTATTAAATTGCAATGATGATATAATGAACTGTAAATTATAGAGATTATATAGAAACATAAATTATCATTCTTGCTGGCTTTTTTTTCCAGTACTTAATGCATAGAATAAAAGAAGTTCATAATATTAGAACAGAATCTTGTAAGTCTGTATAGCTAATAATAATGGTATCTGTCAGGCTCTGGGTCTGAGAAAGGGTACTCTGAGACCTTTTTGAAGACTATTTTACTCTTCTTTATTGTAAAAATGTATATTAGAAGTGAATTTGTGCAGTCTTTCATGTAATATGTTTGATATAAAAAATATAAAAAAATATTATTACTGCATAAATAAGACCATCAACAGATTTTTCTTACTTTTATTTGTTCTGACAATGATTCTTCTGCATGATTTAATGACATCAAAATATCCTCAACAATTTTTTGTTTTTCAGAAACACCATCTGAAACATTTCTTGGTTATGTGCTGTATGTTCTTTTAAGCTCTAAATAAATATTTCTTTACAAAACTGTTGTAGTTTTTTTTTTTTTTTTTTTTTTTTAATTGCTTACATGCATTTCTCAGTACCCAGTATACTTTTTCCAAACTCCTTACACAGTTGCCCTTTTTTAACATGTAGCCTCATACATCAGTTCATCTTTCTTCAAAAATGCAGTAAAATGCTTGATTCATGTCTGAAAATGTACTTATTCTTCCATAATATAGGAAACATCCTCACCAATAATAACAAAATGACCTTAAAACACTGAGTACTGGCTACATTACAAAACCATTACAAGTTCGTTTTTTTAAATGAAGTATCTTGGATTAATTTAGCTTTTCGAATTAGGAAGTCCAACACAAAAATTAAACCTCTGAAACTTGAATCTCTGAAATATTGTAAAACAAAAATGCGTGTCTACACCTATATAACATATTAATCTGTAAACAGATTCTTACTCCACATGTACAGTTCTGGCAGTGTTCTGCAGATATATCCAGACACCAAGCATTTATTCAATCTAAGGAACACATAATTTGGACAGTCATTCACTTTCTTCCTCATGAGGAATATAATTTGTTATACTATTAATGCCACAGGACAACAACTTGCTGCAAATTCTGATGATTTATTACATGCGCACAAACATAGCATTCATCTCTACATCATGGTGCACTCCCTGAACAGTCCGGTCCACAACACAGTACCGGAACCATAGTTGTTATCTGGCATAACATCACATCTTCCCCCCTTTAAAAGTAAACAACTTTCCTATGAAATCTTTTGTTCTATCAATTTGTTCTTATGCCAAAATAACATATTCATAACATCACAACAAAACCATCACAGAATTTTCACAATTAACTTCTTTTTTTTACACTCAACATATTTCAGTTAACCTTTCAGGAAGTCTAACAGTGCGTTTTGGTGTGCAATACTTCCCAGATGAAGCAGTAACTTTCTTTGTCAGATCAGAGTCAGTGTGATCCACAGGACCTTTGCCAAGTTTGTTCACTTGTGGAAATGTCAGACACATCTTGTTCATTTGATTGCGACTCGGCTTCTTGAACAGTCACTTAAATTCAATTCAGTTCAAGTTTATTTGTATAGCGCTTTTCACAATGCAAATCATTGCAAAGCAGCTTTACAGAAAATTAAAGTTTGTACGTTATATTTATTAGTAGCTTATCAGTGGTGGCTATCTCAAGTTGATGTCTATATGGCAGAAATGTACAGTAAAATATCATGCCGTTAGTTAATGACATGTAATCAAACAGACGGTGAACACTATTAACAGCTATGATTATATGTTGCGATCAAACTTATAGCAAAATTTGGTAGTTTTGTATGTTGTTTCAGGGTTGGTATCATTTGAGGTCCTCTGAGGGGTTTGCATCATCTCTTCTCAGGTGTTCGGTCATCTCAGGTCTTTGTAAGAGCTGGATCCAGACTGAAGCTTGTGTAATTCCTAGTTACCATGTGATGCCAATCCCGTGGCAGAAACAGAGAATGAAATAGAGAAAAATAAGCGTATCTGCTGTTCCAACCAAGCAAATAATGATGTGTTCAACCCAAGCAAAAGAATGTTAATGTGCATTTGATCAGATACAACTGAACTACAAGGTTATGAGATACATTATGTGAATGCTTGGCTCACTTGTGGTCTTAAGTCCCCTCTGTTCCTTCTTAGAATTGCACCATGCTCGGTCTGAATCTCGTATGACCGTGGTACTAATTCTCTTTCAACACAACCTTGTCGCATCCATGTTCCTGTTGCATGGTTCAGGATATGAACTGAACCAGGATATCTCCAGGCTCAGGGTCTTTGCTTTCTTGTCGTAATTATCTTTTTGTTTGTTGTTGTTTTGCTTCTTTGATTTTGTTCGCCCCTGCAGGTGTCAACAAGTCCTGGTGGACGGGTAAGTTAGTGCGTATCCGTCGACCCATCAGCATTTGGGCTGGGGATAACCCAGTTTGAAATCATTAGACTATTATGGAAGTCTGTCTTTCCATCGTGACTCTTCTTCATGAGAGCCTTCACAATCTTTACAGAACTCTCCGCCAGCCCGTTGGACCTAGTGTAGTTTGGGTTTGATGCAGTGTGTTGAAATCCCCACTCTTTAGCAAAGGCATCAAACTCCCTAACTGCAAAATTGTGGGCCATTATCACAAAACACTTCACAAGGAACTCCATGTCTTGCAAAGACTGTCTTCAGAAAAGCAATGACAGCTTGGCTGGATGTCACCTGAAGTGTTCCAACTTCTGGATAGTTGGAGAAATAATCAGTAACTACAATGTGGCTCTTACCATTGCAGTCAAACAGGTCTACTCCAACCTTTTGATATTCAATTCAATTCAAGTTTATTTGTATAGCACTTTTCACAGTACAAATCGCTGCAAAGCAGCTTTACAGAAAAGCTGTCAAGTTGATGTACATATGGCAGAAATGTAAGGTAAAAATCGGTTAATGACACGATCAAACAGACGATGAACACTATTAACAGCAATGATTATATGTTGCAATCAAACTTGTAGCAAAATTTGGTAGTTCTGCAAGTTGTTTCAGGTTTGGTCTCATCTGAGGTTCTCTGAGGGGTCTGCATCATCTCTTCTCAGGTGTTCTGAACCAGACTGAAGCTTGTGTAATTCCTACCGTGGCAGAAACAGAGAAACAAATAGAGACAAAATTAGCGTAGCTGCTGTTCCAACCAAGCAAAAAAGATTTGTTCAACCAAAGCTAAAGAATAATGAAATGTGCATTTGATCAGATATAACTGCAGTACAAGATTATGAGATGCATTATGTGAATGCTTGGCTAAAGAGATGTGTTTTAGATTTAAACAGAGAGAGCGCCTGAACCCTGAACGATTCACTTCATTACTTGGACATACATTGCTTTCAGAAAGTAATAAAGCAAATAAATAAAGCGAATGCATTATAAAGTGTACAGTCAAGTAAACACTGCTTGGAAGGCCAAAAACTGAAGTTCACTCACTCTGCATTATATCACTGCATTATTATAACATATCATGATAAATTTTATGGAGAAATAAAGCTGAAAAACAACAATTGCCATTAATATCTGTATAAAGCTGCAGAAGTTATTCCCCAGGAGTTTTAGTCTCTTTCAATATTGTTTGGAAGTGGAATGACATACAGTTTGTCCTTAGACCTAATAATTACACCCTTCCATTTGAGTGATTGCGGATGGACAGCAAATACATTATGAGACACTATGTAAATGTTCAGCATATAATTTAGCTGAATATCTCTAAAAAAAAACAAAATAATTCCTACACGCACACTCTTTAGCTAAAACAGAATCTGTTTGTGGTGGATGCAGAAGATGCCCCATCCTCACACTTGAAAGCCACCTGGGTCATAATTTCACAGAATGTTCCATCACTTAACAGTACAACAGATTTGTTTCTCTTTTTAAGAGTCATGTTATTACAGGAATGATAAAGAACACTGCTCACTGAAGAAAAAAAAGAAAGATTTTTGACACTTTATTTAAACAATTTCTTTTGATTTAACACCATATATCAGGTTTCCCCTTCAAACATGACTGCATTGAACAGACTTGAAACAACCTTTTTCTTTTACTTACTTTTTCTTTTCTTTCAAATAATGTTTTTGGAGAAAATATGTTTATAGAGTATAGGGCTGTAGGTTATTATAACTAATTAAAAGCTAATCAGATAAATACATAAACAATATTTAATATATTTACTAATATTTACTATATTTTACTGGAAAAATGATTAATTTAATTTACTACTTTTTTAAGGAAAGTGGTTGCAATCAATTTATTTTAGCTACATTTAAATAAACAAATTTAGTTGACTAACTTACAACATTTTTTATTTAAATGCAGCCTAGCTAAAATATGTTTGCAACCACTTATCTTAAAAAATATATTATTATTTTTTCAGTGTACATAAATATTTCATATTAGGCCCACATTAAGCCTTTTTTAATGTAATAACCTTTACTTTTGGCAAAATATATATTTTTAGTGTGTTTCCTAAAAAGATTAAAAAACCGCGGCCGTTTTCTAGTCAGTCGCGTGCCGTCAGCCCGTCCAATCACAGCTGAGCTGAGCTTCACTCAAAGAGTCACGAACAGAAAAAGTTAAGCATTTCAAGCTTCTTTATTCCTATTTAAAGCACCTTTGAACGTTTATGATTTATTTTCGTATCTTATTATTTTAACCAGCTCAGCAACGCTAATGCAAAGAGGAACTAATATGCCATTACATCAAAGTTATCAACGGCAAGTGTTAAATATGCAGTGTTTTACACCACCGTTTGTCAGTGGGAAAATAAAAAATATATATTTTTTGTGATTTTCTTTCTCAGTCGGACACAGACAAACAAGTCTGGTGATTTTTGTCTTTTAAACCAGGAAGACGGCTGACAGATCTAACCGACACTCGCGCCACAGAAACTAAAGCAAGTTAGCAACAGGTAACGTAAGACAAACAAGACATTCACTATATTACAATAGTTGTAAACTTTGTGTTAATCGTTATTTATGATCCGCTTCGTCAGTTTCATCTAGCATAACCATGTGATGCTAATTAAGTTTACTAATGCAGCCAAAGCCCCGGTAAACAAAGGTAAACTCATAACGTTACTTGCATATGTTTTCAGAGCAAAGGCAGCGTGGACTGCTGAGATGTCAAAGTCAACAAGATGGCTGCAATAGAGCCTAAAATGAAGTTGAATTCACGTTGACTTAATTGATGGGTTTTAGTGTTATGCGAGATGTAAACCATCATTTTCTGAAAGGTTTTTTTTTAAGTATATTTCTTCATTTTTAGATGAATTGCAATTTTTGCAAATGTAGCAACACAAATGGGTCTTCTGAAGCAGTACAATATTTTAGACTGAAATTTAAATCCGAACATTGATCAGCTCATGCATACACAGCCCAGACTAATACTGGTTCTTTCACACCACGTGAAAGACATCATGATATCCAAAGATGTTTGATGTAATGTAGTGTGCCACCATTTTTGATTCAGACTGTATTAACAGAATGAATAACATATTAAATTTCAGTTTGCCTTTGATTCAGAGTCATTATGCTTCACAAGAATACGAGTTGGGTCTTGAAAGTTCTAGTAGGCTTTCTTAATATGGGTTACAAAAAAGGTCTTGTGTGTTATATTTCCACTTGTACCTATCTTAAAGTTGCTTTGGGTTTGTATAAAGGTGTGTTGATTTATTATTTATATTTATTTGGTTGTTTTATTAATAAAAATTTGGTTCAATTCAAGCTCAAGAACATTCAGCTGATACACCCCTGAAAGTTTTTCCAAATTAAATCCAGTTGACTGACAGCTCTGGAAGACATGTTGTGAAAATTACTACAAGTTTTTGAAAAGTACTACATGGGCACATGCCCAACTGAATAAACACTACTTTGATCCTTCACACCTTTATTTTCAATTATGAAAATTTAAATGTCTTTCCACACAAGGCTTAATTTTATGATTTGTGACATATACTAACACTTTTTTTAATGCATTTAGAAAAAGGAGCCTGACCAGGTGCAGAAGGCAGCAGTCCCCATCATTGCTGTTGAGGAGGAAGAGGAAATGTCACGAGGAAACCCACTGGATGTTCTGATTGTCTTAGAAGATGAAGAGGTGATATCAACCAAGTCTAGGGTCAGTGCGCTGCTGCTGCTTTCGCACTTTATGCTTCTATTTAGAGATCTGTACTATAAATACTATACTTTTCAACTTAAATAGTGTTGTATTATGTGATTTATAGTGATGCTACATGGGTTGTACTCACTTCTGTTGTATACTGTATGTTTGACTAATAAACTGGAAGCAATATTGATGTGACATACTGATACAATTCCTCACTGCTAATCATGATGTTCATTCTATTAAGTAGTGTGGGTTTAATACAGGATATTTACAGTCTGATGTAGTAAAAATAATAAGTTGTATGAACATGCCCTCTGACCTTACCTCGTTTACTTTAACAAATGCTGTTCTTGCGGAGTTTCCACACACAAGTACATCTGATGTGTGAGCGGCCATCAGGCGCAAATGTAACAAGAGCAATTCTTTATAGAATTGCTATATTTTTTGGACATGTGTAATTTAAAATTGTTTTTGTTTTGTTTTATTTTATTGTATTTATTTCACATGTTTGAAATAAATGTTTTTTTTTTTTTTTTATGTTTGTTTCTTTCAGCGTTCTTTTTATTTAAAAACATGGTCGGTGCATTTTATGATTTGCAATGCTAAAACCATTTGAGGTTTAAATAAACACTGTTTGAATTGTTAATAATCTGTCTCTGTCTGTCACTGAAGTTATGTATTTATTGTTATGACCTTAAAAATTGGATTCAGCATGGGGGGGGGGATTAGCATATTTTACTCTATTTACATATTTTATTTTTATTTTTAAAAATAATACATTTATAGTAAATTGCTTGTGTGTTTCAAAGACACTCATAATTAATTTGCAATGTACTCGTAATACAAAAAAGTACACTTTAATATCACTAATCAAGCATGAAAATTGGCATGTACTTAAAGTGTACTAAGTATACTTGAAGTTGTTCTGATTCAGCATTTAAAATACACTAAATACATTTAAATTTATACTTTAGTGTAATTTAATTACAACTAAAATACACTTAGTACAAAAAAGTTGTTCCAAAATAGCACATTTCAAGTTAACTAATCTTTAACACACTTGAAGTATACTGACAATTAGTCTGGCTGCAAGTATACTTAGTATAGTTTTTTTTTCACTAGGGTAGTTTTGTTGTTCAGTAATCTCCATCATGTTTCCTTTAATAATAGAATGGTTAAAAATACCTAGGCCTATAATGAAATACCAGTATAAAATTATAAAAAGAATATTGTCATTCTAAATCACTCCCAAACATAAGATTATTGTTTAGGCCATACATACCACGTAATATTAGAATAGGTACCCCTTAGTTTCAAAATACTTACAGTAAATGATTTGTAATTTTACAGGTTGTTGTCCCTTTATTCCCCAAACGTTGCCATATTATTCCCTACCTACACGGAGGTGCACTATAATTACAAAAACGTTACGCTGTAACTTCAGTTTATTTACGCAGTTCTTTGCAGGTTGCATATCTGGTTGTTACCCCCTTATTACCCAAACGTAACACATTGTTCCCTTATACCTACACGTACGTTCTTTATAGGTACACTATAATTACAGAAACGTACACTAAATTCAGTATACTTGCACAGTTCTTTGCGGGTTGTAATCTAAAGCGTTACCGAATCATTTTTGTTGACAATGAACAGGCCAGTGGATCTGTAGTTCCAAGCATGCTTTGCAAGGGACTGCATTAGGAGAGGAAATTTATTAAGTGTTATTTTATTTATTTATTTATTTTTTCAATAAAAGGAATTACACGTTAGTGTTAAATGTTCAGTTATGTTGGGCATTTAGAGAAATTGCTGTTTTTTCTGAAATGTTTTTTTATGCAGAAGAATGTTGCCCGTGCTTATAGGCTGAGGGCACCACACTGACACCAGTCTTTACTGATTTCTTTATTATATTTTGTATAATCAGGGGTGCCGCTATGGTTTCGGGCCCCGGATATCGACTCGCACCTGACTTGTGTTGACCCAACTAAACAGATTTATTTTGAATGAACTAAATTAAAATGCGTGTAAAAACCTTCTTTAATTAAATTAAGGGTAATCAATTTATTTTATGAGTGTACTTGATACCAAAGATAACAGAGAAAATATATTTGGCTTTCTTACATTTTGCTGCAACAATACTATTCACTCTGCTGTAACAATGTTTAGAACAGTTAAGTATAATGAAAACAAGGCAAACCAAAATGAGAGTTAGTTTCACACGATAAGGGAACATTGGTTTAAACCTTGTTCGCTATATTCTTTGAGGAAAGAGGAAATATCACAGATCCAAATATTTAAGTTTGGCTGCATTTGACTGCCATGGAGATTTAGGGACTTTACATGCTGGTTTAACTTCCACTCTAGGCTTGGTCTCACCAGGCCACACCAAGACAATAGTGCTGTGTGATTAACAACTGTAGCATCATACTATTAGTTTATAATAAGTTTTATGTAAATTTTAGCATGTTTTGAATAATTTAACATTAATATATATTATTATAATACAGTATATTGTCACACACACTTTACATTCCAAAAGAGATAATGTACCGGGACTATTATAAGACAAAAAATCTGCACAATGAGTGATAAAAATGGGCCAAAATTAATGAGGGATCATAATAAGCGATGGCCTTTGTTGGTTATTTCACACTGAGCCAGCAGTCACTGTCACACAATCAAGTGTTGTTTGTTTATCAGTATAAATACAATGAATTATTACCATATATGTGCCATACCAGTATATAAATCAACCATGATACTACGCAGAAATGCAGAATCCGAAAGATGTTCCTAATGAAATGGCCAGTGTTCAAGTCAAATGTAGCGCTCAAATGTAGTTTTTTTTTTTTCTGAACCAGTTTATTCTTAAGCTATTACTCAATTACAGGCAAGTGAAATTTAACAATTTATTAGCCAATGGCTATTGACAATCATTATTTAGTCACCTAGCATGAAATGTTGCACATGCAAATAATTTACTCATGTTTGTTGGGTTGTAACTTATTTGAATTGGCACAAATCTACACTATTTTTGTGTAGCCAACACTAGAAGGCCCTTTGAAAGAAAGCAGTTTTTTAAAAGGGCTTCTAGCCTTCACCAACTTATGAATGTATGTATGAATAGCATAAAAATAAATAAAAATAACAGTATAATGCAGTACTTTGTTTTTACAATAATCTTAAAACTACTGTACGTTGATTTACAGTAATTGTACTGTAGTACAAAATACAGCAACTAATGGATAATTGGTGCCAGTAAGATACTGTTAATTTGACAATAATCTTGTTACAGTGTATGCATGTATGTATGAATAGCAGAATAAAGCATATCTTTGTAAATATGACAGTAACCTTCACAATTAATACAGTTTCTTATAACCATGTGACTATTGTATAAGGAAATCTGAACTATTTATAGATATCATTAGATATTTTTGTGTAACCCACACTAGACACAATTACACTTCATCTTTTAAGGCCCTTTGAAAGAAAGGAGTCAAAGACAATTTCAGTCAGCCTAGAAACAGGTGACATGTAAATCTTTCCCTCCTCTCATTGGTAGATCAGTGGCAGAGGGAACTTACCCAAACTGGTTTGTGGCTGAAGTTTCATGTGACTAATACTACCAATCAAATCCGAAATTGAAAGATTCAAAGGCATTTTATTTTACAGAACCTTATACTTTTCATGTGACTAATAGTACCAAACGATGACAATGTAAATCTTTAATTCCTTACCTTATTTTAAACATATAATATTTTATTTACCTTTTAAACTTTACGTTTGCAATGAGCAACTTGATCAGGGAAAAAGTGCTTCTGTTTTTAAAATGACAATATTTTGATGTAAATTAATAATGTTTAGATATCAGTTTCCCTAGAGACTTGATATGTAACAAGATGTCTCTTTCAATTGGATGGTTTTCGAAGGTGGCTCAAAAAAGGCATGTCATAACTAGTCAACTAGGCTTGTTTGAGATTGAGATGCATCAGCGCTGAGCAGACCGATGGGCGTATGACATCCAAGTACCACGAGAGCAATTCAAAAGCATAAAGTCATCTGCTCTCTAGTTGCTCTTGCGGTACTTTAATGTCATATGCCCATCGGTCTGCTCAGGACAGATGCATGTCGAACAAGCCTAATGGCTGTGGTTTTGTTTGTGAAATGCCAAGCCTCTGAAACGTGGGAAATGTCAGTGTGTTTACTTTCTGATGAGTGAGACAAACTAGATACACAAGACCATATGATAGATGGAGTATCAAATATATAACCTATATATAAGTTAATGTTAAAAAAAAAAAATAAATTGTAATCCGGTTTAAAAAGATTTATGTATGTATGTACACTGTAAATAATTTTTGTTTTCACAGTAAATCACTTTTCTCAACAGTACTGTGAATTTTATTTTCACAGTATTATTACTGTATTCTCAGCAGTTTCCTACTGCATACGCAGTATACAGTATGTTACTGTAGGCTTTCAATAAATTCTGGAAAAAATTTAGCTTACTGTAAATCTAAATACAGTAGTAGCCTACCAAATGACCGTGAAAAACAACCATACACCTCGCGCAACAGCTCTGTGACTTGAGAGTAGGCTATGGTATAGGTTAACTTTAATTTTTTACTTTTTAATCACTTTATACATTTTATTCCGATGTTACTTGCAAGCTAAAGAGTATCTGAGAGAATATCTCAGCGAGCGCTCAGTTTCCGAGTCAAGCTGTGTTCGCAGCGCCGCTGGCAGACTGGCAGGGAGACTCATCGTGAAGAGTATGTGAAATTGGTAGGTATACGTTAAAACACATGTATACACTTTTCTTCGTTGTCTTGTACATATTATTTTAATGTAACTTGTTCACTTTCCCAGTAAATCTGTGCTAGTTTTTTACTCCTGCAGTGGCGCTGGCAGACCGGCGGAGACTCGTGAAGACTAAAAGCTGTACGAGTATTTTAAATTGGTAGGTCATCTTTAAAACACGTGCATTCGCCTTATTTGTTTTATACGAATGCCATTTGCAAGGTTTAAATACGTTTAAGTTAATAAATGTCTGTAAGAACATCGGAGCGGGTGCTCATTTCCCTGTTAAGCCGTGCTGACCAGGATTTCTCTCCCGCAGCGGTGTTCTGTCGATTAGTGCTACCCTGTCAGATTTTGCTACCTCCATCAAAACAGTAGGTAGTGCAATTCGACAATGAAAAATGCTACTTGTAAAATTCTTCTTCACCTACCCCAACCCTAAACCTACCCTTACAGTAATGCAAATACAGTAATTATGTGTTTTTCGCAGTTGTGGCTAAAAGGGATACAGCTACAGCCGAAAACCAAAAATAAATAAATTTTTCTACCTTTTAAGTTGTGTTTTATTAATGTCTACACCTATCCCAACCCTAAACCTACCCCTTACAGTAATGCAAATACAGTAATTATTGTTGTTCAGCATGAGAAAAAGGACGCAATATTGATGTGTGCATGTAAGCCCTGGTAGGACAATCTGACGGGTAGGAAAAAAAAGGATAGTGGCCAGACTCCAGAACATCGCGAGATAGGCGGGAAGAGTCGTTGCGATAAAGAAGACCTTTTTAATCATTTTGAGACGATATGCTGTCACTAATTAAGTACTTTAACACTTCAAACTTATTTTTCACTTGCAAAATGTGTTATTGTGATTGTACTAGTAGACTATAATCTTATTTTGTTAATTGATGAAATATGGTTAATATGCTGGTAATTCTGTGTATTTCATTGAAGCTCAGCTATGAAATGTAAAAGATTAAGCCTTAATAAAGCTGTTGGTGTGAAGCACTAACTTGTGTTATTGAATATAGGGTATAACAAAAAAATAAAAATAAATAAAAATAACAGTATAATGCAGTACTTTGTTTTTACAATAATCTTAAAACTACTGTACGTTGATTTACAGTAATTGTACTGTAGTACAAAATACAGCAACTAATGGATAATTGGTGCCAGTAAGATACTGTTAATTTGACAATAATCTTGTTACAGTGTATGCATGTATGTATGAATAGCAGAATAAAGCATATCTTTGTAAATATGACAGTAAATTTCACATGATTAATACAGTTTCTTATAAACATGTGACTATATTATAAATATCATTAAATATTTTTGTGTAACCCACACTAGACACAATTACACTTCATCTTTTAAGGCCCTTTGAAAGAAAGGAGTCAAAGACAATTTCAGTCAGCCTAGAAACAGGTGACATGTAAATCTTTCCCTCCTCTCATTGGTAGATCAGTGGCAGAGGGAACTTCCCCAAACTGGTTGTGGCTGAAGTTTCATGTGACTAATGCTATCAATGAAAGTGAAACTGAAAGATGCATATTAATTTTGTTAGTTTTCCCTCATATCAATTTATTTATCAGAACCATGGTTTCTTATTACTTTTAATAATTCCACGTATGAATTGGCAGGCTGTAGGGTCATCTGCCGGGTACCACCGCTCATTGATGTTTCGCCCCTTTAAAACCGGATCGCCTCCTGGTGGTGGGGCAGTGACATGGACATCTCACTGTCAGCATACCTGTGCTAGGTGGTGCCCCAACATGTGTCCTTCCTCATTATCCAGAGCCAAAAGCTACTCTTCTTGTACATAAATAGTAATATCCCCATAAGATCCAAATGTCCAAATTTCAGGAAAAATGTGAAACATGACATTGATGGTAGTTGCTCACAAATATTTGCAGACCTTTAAGGTTAAGTTCATAGGGTTGATCCAAGTATCATCTCAAATGATTCAAGTAAATTTACCTTATTTCAAACATAAAATATTTTCTTCACTATTTAAACTTCACATTTTCGATGAGTAATCAGGGAAATAGTGCTTCTGTTTTTAAAATGACAATATTTAAATAACTGAATTCTGTTTAGATTTCAGTTTCCCTAGAGACTCGATATGTAACAAGATGTCTCTCTTGCAATTGGATGGTTTTGGAAAGTGGTTCAGGAAAGGCATGTCAGAACTAGTCAAAGGCTGTGGTTTTGTTTGTGAAATGCCAAGCCTCTGAAACTGAACCACATAAGAGTTTATTGTCAGCATTCTGTGGGAAATGTCAGTGTGTTTATTTTCTAATGAGTGAGCCAAACCAGTTACATAAGACTCAAAATGGATATATATATATATATATATATATATATATATATAGCCTATATATAAGTTAGAAAAAAAAAACATCAAATGAAATGAAAATTTTATTTATTTGTTTGTTTGTTTGTTTGTTTGTTTGTTTGTTTGTTTGCATTAAGACCATCAAAAATGGTAAATGTAGGTGTTCAATGCGATTGTTGACTGTCAAATGATAAAATACTGGGCTTTAAACAATTATGAATAGCAAAACAAGTTATATCTTGATAAAATGACAGTAACTTGCACATGATTAATACACTTTCTTATAATCATGTGACTATTTTATGAGGAAGTATCACAAACCTAACTTGGTGCAGGCTTGGCTGTGTTTACAGTCATGGATCTCTGGGGACTTTCCAAAACTAGTTTGACATGATTGTAGAGATAACATACTGAAACAAGTTCTTATGCAGGAACCCTCAAGCATTAGTTTGACAATAGGCCTAATGATTTGCCAATCTGATCAAAAATCCCCTATAAATTCATAATTCTCTAATCTCACTAATAATTTCAGTGTTTTGATGAACAGTTGTGCCATAGAACAGAATGTTTTATTCTGAGATACAATGTTACATTGTAAATATTTCACATAGAAATCCTTTAAATCAAATACCATCTATTTCCAAAACAAACAAAAATCAATTACTTTGAGACAAACTACAAGATCGCCATCTTCCATTGATTAATTTTCCTAACCACTTGTCCTCTAAAAGGTTACAGAGATGCTGAAGCCCATTCAAACATTTCAGACCAAAGGCAGGAAAATCCCCTGGATGGATGGCCATCACAGGGATTAGCCTGCCATCCTGTGGTTATTAATATTTCAGAAACTATAGATTACTTCCTGTTCATTCTTAATTACTGTGATATTTACCGTTGATGTAATACTGTCACCTAGAGGTTGTAAATACAGATTACAGTATTCTGTCTCAAACACATTAATTAAGATTAATAAATGCTGTAAAAAATATTTTATTTTTACTTGAAAAAGGAGAACAGTTCCAACACATATTTAAAAAGGGTGATTTTGACTTTTCAACGAGGTGTTTTTGGTTTGAAATCTAACATTTGTGAACTTTAAAATATTTAATCCACAGTGTATATATGTATGTATATTAGTCTGTGACAAGAGTCCACCTGTATATAGAAATGGATTGTGGATTAAATAAATAATATAAATGGATTAAATCAATTAAATAACTAATATAAATAAATCTAGATTTATAGTTGCGGACTTGTAGAAATGTTTTGGGACCTGGTGTGGATTAAATTCAAATTCAAGGCTTTTTTTTTTAAGAATTAGAAACAAAGCATCTAATTATTGCAATATTTTTGAGATTGTAATATGCTGATTTAGTCAGTCTTGATCTGTCTTGCTGTGCTTAGTTCAACAGTGGATTTCTGCTGTTGAGTCTCTCCAAGGTTTTTGTCTGCCACTCTTCCTCCTGACTTTTACAGGAGCAATATCACCAATAATAACCTTCTTCAATTTTAATTTAAAGAAACAAGAAGAAAATCAACAAAGTCTGCTGATATGCTTAGTTTTATAGAAGAAGCCTTCATTAATAGCACACTGGTGCTGGTGCTCTTTCTGAGAGATCTAGATTCATTTGTAGGAGAGTATGTATTGATTATTGATTAAGCAGTATTGATATCTACATTATCTATGTGATCAAATCATTGATAACAGTTCTGTAAAGTCCTTGACAAAGGCTGGAGAGTATTTTGGAGGCCTGTAAATAATGGAAGCTCAATCCCCTGCCCTTTTTCAAAATTATTCAAAAGTGCCCCTCTCAGACAAATAGCAATGAAATTGTATAGTCAATAAAATGCATTTGAATTATAATTAACATGACAATGTGTACAAAATGGTTACTAATCGCTCAAAAGTCGGAAAATTCCTGTTTATTTTATCTGTCAATCTGAGGCGTTGCTGTGGGTTGCATGACTGATATTCCAGTCTGTTCCGAAACCTAGGCTCTCAAGCCATATATGGTTCTTTCAGTGAGTGGGTCGACGGAAGTAAAAAAATAAATAAACCAAACAATATTTTAAACTTTTTTTTTTTCATAAATAATAAAAGTTAGTGTGTCGATTTAAATAAAAATCCATATATTATATATTTTAGAATACAGAATTCACCAATGCCCGTTGGCATGTATAGCCTAATACACCAACCAATCATGATCTGGCTCAAGTTCAAATTTCAATGGACAATAATGCGAAGTGGAGCAGTCATTTTCCGTTCTTATTCATAAATCGGTTGAAAATTACATGGGACAGACAAGCTTATTTGTGGAGCGATCTGGATCTGCGGTTTGTCTCATTTTATAAATCAAATTACATCGCTGGGAAAATGAGTAGCATCTGCCTACAAAAACGGAGGCTGCATTTTCAGGAACGCAGTCCTAGGACCGCATTTCTAGGACCCTAGGTTTTTAGTGACAACGCCACCTACCGAATTAGAGGACCAGCGAAGATGGATGACAGTCAGAGTGTGAGTATCAGATGTGAATCAATCTTTATTTGTTTAACATTAAAAACAGTTGTGATGCATTTCATTGGAAAGTTAACGTAGCCGAAGTGATCGTGATTTGCTAAATAGTCTTGAATGCATAGCCATCATATATTAGCCTCTAATGCTGTAAAATGAATTGTTAGCATGATAAGCCTGTGTTGAATTACTGGCAGCACAATAAACTGTAGCACGTTCCTTGTGAAAGCTTGTTAATTACTCATTGTTTTTCCATTTTAATTAAGTTAAAATAATCTTAATGTTTTAACTGTCACGTGCTCACAGTCAGCCTGTTTAACGTTACCCCACAATACATGTCTCTTCATTTTGACATGGTTTTATAATGTTGGTTGAGACATATGACATTTTAATAGTCAGACATAACAGAGAGGCCATCATAATAATTGACTGTTAAAATACCACGTGTTAGATTGTGTCATTTACTGTGTACTGTACTCTATATGAAGTGCTTTCAAGTATAAATAAATTGGTCAAGTATTGGAATTGTTTCTACACAATGTCCAATGTATCCTTTTTTTAAGCGTTAACAGTATTTCTGTTAACCTAGCAGTGATTATGTTCTCCATTTACTATTTCAGTGAAGAGGAAGAATTGAATAGGGTGATAGAGAAACAACTGAGAAAAGAGGGGAGAGCATCCAGGTGGTAGGTAGTGCTGCTGCATACATCACAACGTGTGCTTTAAATATTTAAAGTCATGTCAATCATATGTTATTTCTATTCAGATTTCTTGCATCTCTCTCTATTATTTTTTTTTCTCAGTTCAGATGGGCTTTATTGACATGAATGTTTCAAGAACCTTTGTTCCCACAACATCAAAATTAATTTTTTCCAAATCTTTTAACAGTATGCAATAATAATATTATGAACATTAATTGGTATGAAGATTGATATAATTATTTTTGGATCGTATATGTGTGTGCGCTCTGTGGTAACTAAGATCTTTTAAATATGAAATTTAAAATTAGATGGTAGAACATGTTCTTATTTCATTCACTTCTCTCTCTTTCTCTCTCTTAGGAGTCAGTGAAGACGTCGTCCATGAAGTTCTTTCTATGTGGTTCACGTCATGAACAAATTTGTTTTTGTGTGTGTTCAAGTTCAACTGTTGTAATATATTATTTTAGAAAATATACACAATCTTAAATCTACCCCCAGAGTCATCCTTGTGTCTTCCCTCTGTACTTTTAAAAATGTGGTTGATCTAGTGAGTTATTATATTATGCTACTTAGACCCAATAATTACTCAACATTCCTAGGAACTAGGTTTAATTGCAATAAAGAAAGTAGTATTTGGGTGTAATAAAACTTCAAAAAAATTATAAAATTCTAATGTAGTTAAAACTGGGTGGAAATACTGCCTTAATGGCACTTTTTTCAGTCCTCCAAAACTAGGGTCCTGGAAATGCGTTCCTGGGACTGCGGTTCTCCGGCTCGGTAGGTGGCGCTGTCACAAAAAACTAGGGTCCTAGAAGTGCTAAATGACTACAAAAGCATGGTGCAATAATGTTAATCAGTATTCAGTTCACTTACATTTATGTATGATGCACCGTTTACTATTTCATGAAACTAGCATAATTAATGAAGCCCAAGTGCCACCTACAGGCCTATTATGTGAAGTGTAGGCTGGCGAAATGGTGACATGAATAGAATTCATCATGTTACCATTTTTGATAATTATGCAGCATTATGAAAGTGTCTTATGCTCATCAAGCCTGCATTTATTTGATCAAAAATACATAAAAAACTGTAATATTGTGAAATATTATTACAATTTAAAAGAATGTTTATCTATTTTAATATACTTTAAAATATCCTTTATTTCTGTGATGCAAAGCTGAATTTTCCTGTTCCTGTCTGTTGTGCTGCTGAGAGGTTTGCGATTGTAGCTCTGTGTAGCTTCGCTTTTTATTGAATCTCTACCTTACTTTCATTCCCTATTGTTTAAAGTGGTAACATATAACTTAATTCACACCATATTTCTGGTGTTATCTTTCAAACTAATCTAACTAATTTGATCGTTCGCTTTTAAAACTGCGAGTGCAGCGCAGTTAGTTTGTCACTCGCGTTTCTATTCGTGCCTATTATTGTTTTCTTTTCTTTTTCTCTCCCTCCATTTTCATTTCTCTCTTGCTCCATTTTTCACGAGTTCAACAGTGTAAGTGGTAAGTTAAGTTGGTATCATTCATCAATCACGGTGAGTAATGGCTTCTTCTCCTGCTATTGTTGTTTGCACTGTTTGCCACATGTATAGTTTATCTGTCTCTGTCTGCAGCGAGGGATTCACATGTGATAAATGCAGGGAAATAGTTAGGCTGACAGAGAAGGTTTTAGAACTAGAGACACGCATCCAAACTTTAGTTGAGGATAGTAAGAATGTGAGGGCTGTAGATACTGCTTTGGATGCGACTAGCTCAGGGAGTACTGTACATTGTTCGGTTTCGGTTGAGCCCGTGCAGCAGGGCAACTGGGTGACTGTGAGGCGGCATAGTCGCGGGTCAAAACACCACTCTTCCGTTCCGATTAAAGCATCAAACAGGTTCTCCCCACTCAGTGATGCACCCACTGAGAAACCTGATGAAAGTGCTCTAGTTATTGGCGATTCTATTGTACGGAACGTGAAAATAGAGACACCAGCCACCATAGTCCATTGTTTACCAGGAGCCAGAGCGCCTGACATCTTGGCAAATTTAAAAGTGCTGGCTAATGCTAAACGTAAATTCAGTAAGATTGTTATCCACGTCGGCGCTAATGTTGTTCGACTTCGCCAGTCGGAGATCACTAAAAATAATGTTAAAGGGATGTGTGAACTTGCAAGTAAGATATCAGACACTGTAATATGCTCTGGTCCGCTCCCTGCTTACTGTGGCGATGAGATTCATAGAAGACTTGAAATTGGAAGAATTTTTGGGGCAGACCTGACCTGTTGAAAAGAGATGGTGTTCATCCCTCTTGGGGTGGTGCCGCTCTTCTCTCTAGAAATATGGCACATAGTCTTAGAGTTCGTACTTGACTAAATGGGGCCCAGGTCAGGAAGCAGACAGACTGGCTAAACCGATCGTCTGCTAGCCGCCTCATGTCACAGAAGTCAGTTAACTCTCAGCACATAGAAACTCTTTCACCTAGATATCACTCTATAGAGACTGTGTCTGTTCCCCGAACTAGAAAATACAGAAAACATCCAAACCAAAGTAATAGTAACAAGTTAATTGATGTTCAACAAATAAAAATCAGAGATACTATCAGAGAAAAAATTGTAACCATACAGCAGTCAGCTACTGTATCGCATCAGATAGTGCACTATAGATCCCCTTATAAGTTAATTACTTATAAAGCCCTGAATGGTTTAGCTCCTCAGTACTTGAGCGAGCTCTTATCACATTATAGTCCTCCACGTCCGCTGCGTTCTCAAAACTCTGGCCGTTTGATAATACCTAGAATATCAAAATCGACTGCGGGCGGCAGATCCTTTTCCTATTTAGCACCCAAACTCTGGAACAATCTACCTATCACTGTTCGGGAGGCAGACACACTCTGTCAGTTTAAATCTAGATTAAAGACACATCTCTTTAGCCTGGCTTACACATAACACGCTAATACGCTTCTATTATTCAAATCCGTTAAAGGATTGTTAGGCTGCATTAATCATTAATCGGCATCTACGCTAATATTTGTCTGTTTCTTTCTTATTCTGTTTCTCAGTCCGTATCCGATCAGATGGTGGATCAGCACCAAGAGAGGATGTCTACAGCCCTGATCGTCAGCGGAGACCAGGACACCCAGATGAGCCACAAAGACATATCCCCAGTGAAGACCTCGACTAAAATACAATAAAACTAAAAATATAACAAAATAACTAAAAATATAATAAAATACCTAACTACATAATACTATTATTGTTAGAAATCGCAACAATATAAAAATAGAAATATAATACATTTATACATTTAAAATGAATTAAAACATAATAAACAAATATGAAAAATGAATAAATACATTCTAAAATAATAAATAGTATTACAATTTTTAAAAAATATATATATATATATATATTCAACAGAAATATATTAAATGAATTAAACTATAAATTTAAACTACAATAAACAAACAAAATATATATTATAAAAATAGACCGAGAAACAATAAATGCATTAAACTATACATTACAATTATAGCAAATTAATAAATCATATAAATGAAAAACTTCAAATAATGAATAAAACACAAATATAACAAATACATTAAATTATAAATTAAAGTGCTCCATCGCGACAAGACCACGGGAATCAGATAAGCCCTTTACACAATCTGACATGGCTGCGGTTGGAATTGAACTGCGGGTTTTGTCTGGCCAGAGGAGAGTTCAGAGGGAGTTTTGGTTCCTTGCCGCTGTCGCCGCTGGTTTGCTCAGTTGGGGACACTTAATTTCTAGCGATTATCGTCAATTTGATTGCACAGATACTATTTAAACTAAACTGAGCTAGACAATGACATCTCTGAATTCAATAATGAAATGCCTTTAACTGAAAATGTAGTGTTTAATCTTATCATTATACATTACTGACACTCTATTCTCCAATTTGATACTGTTAAGTGCTTTGACACAATCTGTATTGTTAAAAGCGCTATATAAATAAAGGTGACTTGACTTGACTCATTGTGTGTGTAACCATGCCCGATAAGGTTTAGGGCTGAGGCAACCTTGAAGTAAGATAAGTGTTGTATTAGTATTTGTCTGTACAGGGAGAAGCGCAGACAGTCCAGGACAAATGTTCAAACAGCCGATGTCCAGCGTATCAGATATACGTCTTTGGAGAGATGTATTGCGTCTGACCTCTGATCACTTGTCACCAAAATAGTCGTCAAAAAATATGCTTCAAGCTTGCGTCCATATGTAGAAATTGTCTAAGTTTATCTAGGTTTTAGAACCAATCAGAATTTTGATTACTTATGCACTGATGCGATTAGCAACCTCTGTCAGGGTCAACCCGGTCTCACGGCAGTTCGTGATTTAGTCACGTAATTTAATCTATTTATTCGTGGCAGGAACACGTTTATTTCGTTATTTTCGTAAGTCCAGCACGTTTTTTAAACTAATGCATTTCAATTGGATGCATCTTTCGTGCAACAGCACGATTCTTTCTGCCAGTCGGGCTGCAGCAGAGAAGCTGTTTAATCAACATTTATTCACGAGATCTTATCACGGTTTATATGTGCAGTGCTGCTGCTAGCCATTTTGGTGCCCTAACCATAATTCTTTTATGATTTTAAACATAAAGACAGTTTGCCAGTCTTTTATATACCTCCTACTGTCAAAGTCAAACTTGTCAGGTGCTGCGCAAATTGCGCAATCCAGCGGCACTGGGGGCACCATCTCTAGAGCAATTAAATACTCTTGTTATGCCTGAAAGGTGCCTAATAATATATACTGAAATAATATCGGCATTATAATTATTGACTATGATTATTGATTTTTCATTAGGCTATTTTTGGTGCCCCCTCAGCAAGTCGGTGCCCTACGCACTGCGCGTGGTGGGAGTGGCGGCGCTGTATATTAATTATGAATTATTATTTCGGTCTTTTTCGGTTATTATTTCGAAGCTGGATTGCTTTGCTGTTTATTGATATTTTTAAAACTATAACGCTACATCTATCGACATTTATTTAGATGTTATCATTGTATTCATTCATTTCTTTATTTTAATAATATTATTTCGGTCTTATTACCGGTGAAATATTACAGTAAGCCAGAACACGGGCCGAGCGGGGCTCATTCTAAGCCCATTAGCCACAATGCAATGCGGACATTCATATCACAGCATCTGACAGCGATCAGCGGGTCATTAACGACAGTATAGGCTATCGCATTTATAAGCAGCCTTTACAATATATTTAGAGTCTAAAGTTTAAAAAAAAAATTGAAAAGCCCAAAGATCTGTAGGCCTATCTCTGCTAAATGAATTTAACATACGTTTGTGGTGCCCTTTATTTTAAGTTTCTTTTCTTTTCTTTTTTTTTTTTTTTGGTTATTTTTATTTAAACTATATTGTTACTAAATGTGAAAATGTGTAAAAGTAATGTGTCAAGGACTTGATATTGAATTCTGTCATTTTAAAAATTCAATAAAAAAAAAAAAAAAAATTACATTTAATCTGTGTTTTTGTCACCAGCAATACAGTATGTTGCTCAGTTTTGTTACAGTAAGTTAAGCTCCGAATTTTTTTAAAGTTCCAGTGAGTTTCTTCTGTTGTCCTGTTGGAAAAAAAATATTTTAATTCGTTCGCAATGTTTTAATAATTTTAATTTTTCGCAATGTTTTTTTTTTTTTTTTTTTGCACAACAATATCCGGGTGACGGCGCTACCGCCAATTAGCTCCTACTTCCTCTGGAGTCGTTGAGTACAACACGTTCTCACTCCCAACTCGTCACATATTGAAGCTTGGTCAGGATCCCTTTGTCGTCATGTTTTAACTCACTGGGTACCCCTTTGTCGTCATGTTTTAACTTGCAGGGATTCCCATAGACTTCTGACCGGAACCGGCGGCGTTGACATTTGACCTGCAGGAGCTGACCGCAGTGTGTACGGGACTCGAGACTATGATAAATAGGAATAAAAAAGAAAAGGCTGCAATAAATTAGTTATGGCAGGGCGATTCGATTGGCGTCCCCCAGGTCATATTTAACTGATTTTTTATTTTAAAAACCACTGGTTTGCTGATATCAAAGTGCGTCTGTGAAACAGGTTCAGCGGTGACTTTAACAGCGCTCCAGCGAGCAACAGCAGTAGTGTATTCCTCGTAATGCTGCTGTTTTTGTCGAGGCTTGTTGATGATGATAAACGTATTTAATGTGGTGTGATTATGTTTGGTTAATCAGTGATTAATCAGCGCAATGCGATGCAATCAACCTATTATTTATTTATCTATTTATTTATTTATGTGTTTGTTTGTTTGATTGATTATTTATTATCTTTATTTATTTATTAATAAGTCAATCAATCAGTGATGCTGACGTCATTGTAAGGCGCGATCCCAAGGTCCACTGCGATTTCCCGCTTGGTAAGTAGACCAGTTAATTAATACAGATGGGAACACTCCTTAAATTTATGGTACAAAAACTGTATAACCAGGTCAAAAAGTTGTGTTTAGACCCTTAAGAATTGCAAGGTAGCAGTTTCGTGATGCAGTTATTATAAAAATATAACGTGCTGCACCAAATGTGTAGTCGGCTAGCTTAAGTTAGCTAATTAAATTCAAGCTTGTTTATTTTTTTTCACATATAATCATGCAGGATAATATCATAGGAGATTGTATGATTTGTAATTATGATGTGTGTTCAGTTACCCATATTACAGTAAGTTAGCTCGATCACAACACTATAGCCATTTATAAATGTTCAGATGAAGAACAGTGTTGCCAGATTGGTGTGTTTTCCAGTAATTGATCAAAATCCACACAAAATTATATAGTAAACACACAAATCTTACCAATAATAAACTATACAAATTAATTCATAACTACAACAATAACATTTGCTCATCAAATGGCATAATAAAGCAAATTAAGCGTTCTCTCATTTTCCATGTCTGTCATTTGCCTTAAAGAAATAAAAGAGTACAACAGAAATATCAAAATGCCACCTGTCCAAGCCCATTTTATTCCACGTAGTACAACTCAAAACTGCCCAATCTGCCAACACTGACGAAGAAAATACTGGTAAAAATGTAAGGAGTTCAATATTTTTTTTCCTGTCTTATCAGGTCCTTCAAATTTGCCAGCTTCCAACATTCTCCTTTATTTTAACCTCCCTCCACACACACACACACACACACACACACAAACCAAAGGCACTTTTAAGAGCCACGTCTGTCTTGTTAACCTGTACTTGTTTCTCTGTAGCTCGCTCTGTCTCTTTCTCTCTCTCTCTCTCTGTTTACATATCTAGTTGTCGTATCTGTCCTTCTTTGTTGTGAGTCTTTCTGTCTGTTTGTGTTTCTGCCCATCACCATGAGTGATTCAGAACTCCAAGAACAGTTTATGAAGCTGGATAAACTGGTTGATCATCAAGAACTCAATGATGAACTCCAAAGTCTTGATGACTTGCTTGGTGAGCTGCAGGAAGAGGAGGAAGCAGCACCAGTAAAGACACCTGAACCAAGGGTGCATTGGAGAAAGAGAGACATTGATGGAAACATTGTCTATGCAAGGCCAAGATCAAACAGGAATCAGTCAAATAAGGGTCAGTATAGTTTTTTCATTCAAGATCCATTGAATATCTACATTGATTAGGCACTTATGAATGTATCATACAAGGAATATGTCAGGGAAACAATCAAACCAGAACCACTCATTTGATTTTTGACATGAAAATAAATTGATTACATGCAGTATTTGTGTAAAGCAGTATAAACTACACTAAAATAGTGGTCTTGGTGAGGCTGTGTTTGTTCTGAGTGTGTTGTCAGTAGCCAACCAGCTTGTTTCTTTTTTTAAATGATCTGCTTCTACAGCAAGCATTCTTATTTGCTTTCATCTGTTTATGACACCTTATAGATAACTGCAAGGAACTGTACTGTCCACATTTGGGTTTGGGAAATAAAATGTCTGCTAGTCCTTCTCTCTAGCTAAACATTAAACAGTGAGCTTTGGCCATTTCAGGCTGGTTATAAGGGAGGTAAAATTGTGCCACAAGCCTTGGGACAAGTTGAAAATGTTGTAAACATGTAAACAAACAATGTTGTTTTTTTGTTTTTTTTTTTTAATCTGGTGCAGCTGATCACATTCAGAAAACTGATCCTCCCATCAATGCTCCTGACACTAACTGTGAGGTGACCTTTGCTCCAGAGACTGTTGGTGTGTACTTCATTGTGTAAATTTACATTTTTAAAATTTGCCAGAATACTGTCCTTTTCACAGTCAAAGGCACTCCATGCAGTACACTTTAATGTATTAAAGTGTTGTTTTTAAATGTTCCATACTATTTTAACAGAGTGTTTTCTGCGAGATCTCCAGCACTCACTGAGCGATACCTCAGATGATGAGGCATCACCTCTTGGAACCTCAGAGATCCTCTCCCAGCTTCCTCGAGCTGGAGCACACGACAAAGTCTCTTCTCAGAGAGGTGGAGGGCAGAGAGACCCCGTCTGGTGAACACCGCTGCGGCGCAAGGAAATGTGGCAACACGCATCTGCCAACAGTGTGGGAGCAATCCAGCTGCTGTCCGGTGTGGTGACTGTCGACCACTCTCCTTCTTCTGTGCTGAATGTGATGTCAGCATGCACACCAGACATGTTCTCCATAACCGAGATGCCATGACCCCTGGGTTCTACCAGCCACTGCCTCCAACAACTTTTGTCGTAGATAAGGCTCTTTCCCATTGTGGCAAGTTCTGGTTTGTGAGTGTACAACATACATTTCATTCTGAGAATCGTTAGGCCTCATAAGCTTTACTATTTAAATAATGCCTTTTTGTCTCGTATTGTTTGATATTGAATTGAAGCTTTTTGAGCATCTCTTCTATACTTTTTCAACAATGTACTTCATTACCATTGAACCATTACACTGTTATTACTCAGTCAATACAAATGATCTTAATTCACATGTTTGATCTTTTTCAGTACGGCTTGTACCTGTGGAGATTCCTGACAAAATGTGTGGTTGTTCATCAGAGTCATTGAGGGTCAGCCCAGGGAAGACTGTTGCTGTGATCACAATGAATGGTGAGGGTGTGACGATAAAAATCTATACATGCTCTACTCCCATAAGTTTGGCACAGGTCTGTATGTAAAATCTACATATGACTTCTGAGTAATGTTTAAAACGTATACAAAGTAATGTAAAAATTGTTTAAAGAATCCAAACCCTGATTAATCACATAAGGTTTACGTTGAAGTGGATGTGTTTTTGATTTTTCCAGGACGATATGATCTAAGCATGCCTGAGCTGAGTTGGGCTGTTGGAGTGGTCGACCTAAATCGAAGTGACTACTGGTCTGCGACCCTTCACTTTGCCACAATTTATGCCACAGATGTCTTTTTCTCATTTGAAGAAATGAAGATGGCAGCACCAGGACTGTCCTGCCAAGCATTTGTAAGGATGCTGGATCAGCGAACTGTCCGCTTTGGTCGTGTGAGTATTGAATTTATTTATCCTACAGTATTGTTAATCTCTTTGTATTGTGGGATGAAACGTAATATGTTTTAATGCTAATGTATTTGTTGTACATTATTAGCTGTTGGTTTCCTTAATTTTAATAGACTGGCAAGATCTCCACAGACAGTTTTCAGAAAAGTTTTTTTTGAGTGGGAGGCTGTGCGATATGAGGTGGACAAAATCTGCAAAGAAGAGCCCTTCATCTGTCCTGCGTGCACCCCAGATATGCTGGCAGTGTCAGTAGATGGAAACCGCAAGCATTACCGTTTCAAGAATGCAGCTAGGTATTTCAAATTGTGTATAATATCACACTGTTGAAACAATATTTATAAGAAAAAATATCTCTTTAATGTGCACCAAGTAAAATTAGATTCCAAGGTATCATAAACTTTTGTGTACCTGTTCTGTATTTTTTATTATTATTATTTTTTTAGATCTGAAGAACAGGCCATCTTTGAAGATGTCTTTATAGCTAAGGATGAAGATGTGACAAGATTTGTGGACTACATTCACAAGACATCCAAACATGTAAAATCACAGACAATTAGACTATATACAGGACTACACTTACCTCTTACTGAAGAGTTTGTTTAGGAGAGTCTTATTTTCATCAACCATTTTCCATATTATAGGTCAGTGGAAGAGGTGTTTGCGGAAGGGAGCGGTCAGCAGCCAGAGAGACCTCCCAAAGATCAGCAAGCAAGGTAGACGAGGAGGGATTGGAGCTTGCGGTGTGTCGACACGGAGTGCTGCTCTGTGCTTTAAATATGTACAGGGGTGAAATTTTTGCCTATCCCCTGGACCTGCAAGAAAAGCTGGCCAGTAGGCAAATCACTTTTTTTTTGTATGGATGTGACCTGCAAATATTGGCCCAACCTCCAAAGAGTTGCAAAAAGCTGCCCAGAGCTCCAGCACCTTCTTAACATGAAGCCCTTCCTTTCAGTATTCCATGCCAAAGCCCATGATTTTAAATGCGAGGTAGGTGAACTTTGCTATGTGATTATCAAAACTGAACATCTGCAAATGAATGTCAAAACTTTCTCAGCATTATTATTTTTATTTTTTATTTTTTTTATTCCTAATCAGGTGAAATGGAGTGGGGCATATCAGGATGGGGCTGGTTTAACACTAGGGGAGGAGGTGGAACAGTGCAATGCTTTCCTGTCTGGCAAAGCCAGTTGCAAAACCTAGAGTCTATGAAAGTCGACCTGGCAGTGACAGAGAGCCACTGGAAGACTGGCTCAATGATGTAAAGGAGTGGGCAAAGGATGAGGAAATGACTAGTGTATATGTATGTGTGTGTGTGTATATATATATATATATATATATATATATATATATATATATATATATATATATATATATGAATAATTGTAATTGTTACTGTTATTGTAATTTTTCCCACACATTTTTTCTCAGCAACAACAACAACCACAAATGATGTTGATGCTGGTGGCGAGTATCAAGAGACGTTCCCAGCGACTCTATAAGGATACAGATGGCAACAAAGGTCGTGCCAGGATCCGCCGCAAGATCAGGGAGGAGAAGGGGATCCTGACATCAGTTGTAGAGAAATACAACAGAATGGTTCCAAACACTGAAACTCTGTGCTTGGAAACCATTTTGTCTGGTGAGACAGCTTGGCCATGGCAGCTATCACACAGTGGTATGTACACTAGTCTTCTGACAATTCTTATACATACTGACACATTACCCACAATGCCTCAAATGTCAGTCTGCAACCCCATATGATTTTAAAGATTCTTTGAAGGTTGATGTATGACATAAGTTTTTCTCATGCATTCCAGACTCTGTCGATCTAAGAACAAAGAGAAAGGCATTCGACACCATCATGTCATTAAGGAGACTTCAGGAGGAGCAGAAGATTCTTGTTGCAGAGATGGACAACCATTGGAAATATCTTTCAACTTTTAATCCAACTATGATTTTTCTGAAAGACTAACATTTTTGTGTTAGTATTAGGGGGCAGCCCTATTAAACATACACAACAATGATGACTTTATAAAGTTTCTAAGGGAGGCTTAATGCTTAATGTCATTCTTTTAAGATTCGCAATGTGGCCTAAGTGAAGAGGGTTTGAAAGGTCTGCAGAGCATCATCCACAGAAAGCAACGTACAGTCAGAGAAATGAGGGTGCAAGCAAGAGACTGTTACCTGCAAGTTTTGTCTGGAGCTGAGAACAACCTCTTAAACAAACTGTCAGCTGATGACTATGACAGTGACTTCGAAATTTCTGATGACGAACTATAATCCACAAGACTGTGACACCTTTTTTTTTTTCTTGACAGTGACCTTGACCTTAACCCTGAATCTAAAGCATGTAATAAAATCTGCTGTTGATCACATTATAAATATAACCAAAGTGTAGTGTCTGTCTTTTTTCACTTACATAGAAATGAATGCATGCATGCCTCTACAACCAGTCAGTGCTGGAAATTAAGTGCTTTATTTTAAGGCTAAGTACTGTACTGTACTAAAGTATAGATTTGAGGTACTTGTCCTCTACATAGATGATTTGTTTCTTCTCATGCCACTGTGTAGTTGTGCTAGGCTACAGTTCAAAGAAGAAGAAAAAAAACTTTTTACTGAACTTGCAGCTCATGAAGAGATTGTAAAATATGGCATTTTGGTATAAATAAAACTACTCAGTAGTTTATATTTACAGTATAAGTACAGCCAAAATAATTAGCCAATTTGTTGATTTATAAGTTGATCATTTTGTTCAAGGTTTTTTTCAAATTTGTTTTCACATTATACAGTACCCCTCCCCCACCGTAAAGAGAAAATAAAAAGCATGAAGTAAAGGTATAATAAAGGTTCCCTTTCTTTTACATTGCCATGTTGTGTGCTTCCATCTCCTCCACAAAAGTTAAAAAAGGCTGCCAGATCTTATAAAATGTCCCAATAGACCCTCTGATTGTTTGTCTGATTTTCTATAGCTTAAGATGACCCATGACTTCTCTGATCCAGTGGCTGTGTCGGTGGAATAGGGTCCTTCCATTTAAGCAATATCAGTCTCCTAGCCAAAAGAGAGCCGAAGGCCAACATGTTCATTTCTCTTGTGTTGAGAAGGGTGTTTTCAGAGGCCACACCAAACAATGCAAGAAATGGGGATGGTTAAGTTGATCATTTTAATGGAAAAAAAATGTCATGGTTCCAGCTTAGAAAATTGTAAGATTTGCATTTTTTTAGTTGCTTAATTGCTATGTTTTGTTTTGTTTTTTAATTTTGAGGTTTCAACTGTTCACAGTATTTGTGATGATATATTTTTGGGTAATGTGTAATTTCTCACTATTTTCATCATTTTTACAAACCAAACAATCAGTTGAGTGATAGAGAAAATAATTAGCAGATTAACTCATATTGACAATGATCAATAGATACAGTTGTCTACAACATAGTTCAAAATGAGCTCCACCTCAACCAGCAACAAGACTAAATAACCATGAGTAATAATAATCAAACGAAATATGATGCACAGGGGAAAAAAATCATTTTTGGTCTTCAGCCCTGGGCTGAGGAAAAACAACTGTGGCCACATGCCTGTGTCCTAGTGTAGGGTGCTGTATAACAATTGAAACCTGTTTGGAGACATGGAATAAGCAGCTTATAATAGGGACATAGACAAGCATGACAAAAAAAAACAACAACAAAAAAATCATGAAGAAGAATCATTATTTCCCAACACTACATGCAAGTTCACCCATTGCCATTTTGCTAAAGGAAAATGAATGATATATAAAGAAATAATATGTTGCCTAGACATGTTACTTTTAGCTTTTTTTGTGTACATTTTTACTGTATTTCTGTATTCTGTTTTCAGAGTCAAACATACGCATGTTGTAAATACAGATAGGGGCAGAAATCAATAAAAATGTTCAGGCATAAATGTGACAACAGTTTGTTGTCCATGACAAAGATAGTACATCTGTATAGATTTTATTGCCCTTTCACCCCCAGGGGACCAGAAGTGCCCCCTGGAAGAGGAAAAAACGGCACATTTCAAATGGCTGTAACTCAAAGTCCAATGAGCATATCAAAGGGAAAAACAGCAGGACAACTACTTATCCTATGTTTAATAAATAATGTTGGACACAGTTTTCTCACATTTATAGAAAGTTTGTAAAAAAGTGTTTTAAAAAGTGTTCTTAGTAAAATACCAAATTTCGAACTGGCTCTCAAATATATCGTAAAGATTTGCACAATGAACATATTTAGATATCCCTTTGTTAATTAAATATAGTATTTACTTAATTTAATTACTAAAAGGTTATTAAACTACGTTACCCATAAGCCTTTGTCACTCTATCGATGGGACATGGCACTGTAAATTGTAGTTCCCTACTTGCGCTGTAGGGTTAGGGTTAGGATTTCGGTGAATGGGTCATTTCTTGCAACATAGCAATCCGTCATTGTTCAATGACAGTATTACTGAAGTCATAATGTCAATAAAACATGGTTTGCAACATGAAGCACATTGTATTTTTGCCTAAAAGTTAGTCCAGCCACAGCGTGTCAAAACGTCACACTTACTTGTCCAAATATGGTCATTACGGGATCTTCCGGCTGAAGGTGGGTTATACCAGAAGGTTAGTTAAATATTTGTTTCTTCTCACTAAAAATAAAAATATATTTTTATAGTTATAGATTCCTATTTGGGGCTAACCTGGCTAATCTTTTTTTTTCAAAGCAAGGGCCTAATGATTTCCATGGTATGAACCGGAGGGTAACTAACTGTGACAGCGGTGTACAGTATAAGAAATAAAAATAATAATCTATTTCAAAATGTTTAATTTCTGCGTGTATATATATACACAATATATATACATATGTATATACGAATATATAATCCTTTCCCAAAATGTATCAATATGTAAAATGTAGAAAAAAGACAAATGTAGACAGATGTAGTACAGTATCCTCTCTCACCTAGATACTTGATATTAAAGACATAAAAATAGCAGTTCATTATAAAATTTTACGCAAATAAAAGCAATCAGTTTTAGTGAAATATAAAAATTTAAATAATCATTCTTATTAATAAATGTATTATATTTTAGACAAAATGGAAACAAATATGTAACAACAAATATATTGTTATTATATTTATTTTATGGTATTTATTAATGTTTGGCATAACAGACAGACAGTTCATGTAAACTTACCTATAAACAGATGCAAACAGGTAAAAGGGGTAAAAAGGTGAGAACCGGGGGCATGCTCCACAAGGAATTTTTTTTAAAGATATTTGTTTTACATGCTCACATGTAGATACTTCCAGGTATTTTTATAAATATTTTTATTACCTTATATGTCCAAACTGTAATTTTACACCAAAAAAAACAAACAAACATATTTTTGCAACAGTTTACAAAAATCAAGATTGAATATATTTGGTCAAAATCCCATGTTATAAAAGATGAAGTGCTATGCAGGTTATTTAAGACAATATTGGATGATTAGACCTAAAATGCAAAATGTTTGCCTTCTCTCTCTTCACCGTTTCCACATCTCAGACCTCAATTACATAAAATATTACCCTTTTTAGACATTTTAGTAAAGAGTAAAGAAAATACTATACAAAACTTGGTAGCAGTTGCCAAGTGGTTATCAGCCTTTCTTTTCCAAAACAAATAAGACCAGTCTAACTTTTCATAACTGAATATTAAAATATAATAAAAACACTTTCTCATTGGATCACTTTCTCATTTTGCTCTCAAAAAAAGTTGTCTGAGCAAAAAAAAAGGAGTTTGCATCAATGCAATACTAAAATTGCACTGCAAAAATCTTTAAAAATAATATGTTTGGGCATGCCATTATAACAAACAGCATGTTTGTAGCAGGCCCTCTCCATGCTACCCTACCTGGCTGTTACGCAGTTCATGACAAATGCAAAAGGTGTTTAAAATGACAACTTTTTTAAAAAAATACTAAAAGAGTGTATGCACTGTGCAAAAAGTTTAATGAAGAACAGCAAGCAAAAGTGTGCTTGACGAGTCCAGGCGTTCAGGGTGAGGAGACTGTCATGGTGAAAGATGGCTGGGATTTGGAGACACTGGCAAAAAATGCTGGAACTCGCTGGCAGGCTCCCATGTGTCATCCCAAGTTTAGCCACTGTAAGTATCATAAGCGAAACATATCATTAGAACACAGAACAAAAATAAAGATCATTGTTGGGTTTAATTTAGAGAGTTCACTGACATTTATTAAAAAACATTATTGGATTGGCTGGAAAGGGGCTATGACTTTCAGAATAAGTTGCAGAATAAGTTACTGAACAAGTTTTAAAATTTCAGCATGTTTTCATGTTGCATTCCAAGCAGATCTGTCAGTTCTACAGACTCGGGATAAAGATAGTGACTGCATCTTGCTCCCATTGCCATACATCATTGTTCTCCCCTTCTTCATATTTAATACTGCTCTTCTCTTTCTCATTGCCCTAATCTTCCTCATGCATTTTATCACCACTACTGTCACTGTTCTATAGTCTTCATTGCAAGACACTACTGGAAACAATTATTGGTCCAAAACCTCAAAAAATAAGACGCAAGTTTATTAATTTGTGTCTTGATGGATGTATTGTTACATCATCTAGAACAATTGAGACCACAGATCTCGTTTGACTGCAATCTGTCCATTGAAAATCACATGTAGAACAGCATTTTACATCTTAGAAATATTGCTTTTTTTAATGTTTCAGATGCTTAAAAATGATTTTATGCCTTCACGATTCACTACTAATGCATTATTGGGTAAATGTCCTGCTCAATAAATAAGCTTCAGCTAGTTGTGTATGTAGTATTTGAGTACTTAATTAAAACCAAAAATATGGTCACACCAGCCCCATTTTATTGTCAATACACTGGCTGCCTGTCAACTATTTTTAAAATTGTATTAATTACTTAGAAAGCACTGAATTGTCCAGCTCCCATAATCCATTGTGTCCACTTCAATCACAAAATTTTGGGCTCTAACTAATAACTAGATATCTAAATCCACACAAGCAGGTAGATCGTTCTCCTTTTTCTATCAAAAATAATGGTATATTCTTTCAAGAATTTGAAATTCAGTCACACTCTCTGAGTTTCAGTCCAGACTACTGACCATCAGCCTTTCTCTTGCCACAGACATCAATAACAGAAACTTCTATGCTGCTTGCCTACACACACACACACACACACACACACACACAGTAATTATTATTTGAGCTGTTTAAGTAATTACTGGATAGGGCATAACATATTGTTTTATTATCTTTAAAGGCCAGAATCAGTCACCAAGACAAGCAAGTAGCCTAATAAAAGACATTTTACCTCATTTATTCTTTCCCCAGTTATTTTATCAAACAGGAAGATCTTCTGTCTACTACATTTTCGGCAACCTTAATGATCAAAAAACAAGGAAAGTTTATTAAGCAATGAGTGTCATGCTTTGTAGTTGAAGCTCAAGTTAATAGTTGTCATTTCACTTGTGAGGTGATCTGTGGTCCTGTCCACTTGTGTCCAAGTGACTTTGTCCCTGCTTTTTGTGGATCAAGCTAAATGTACTGGGCTGGGTCTCCAAAAGCCCTCCTAGCTTAAAGGTGCAATAGGTGATTGTCTTCAGAAATATTTATTGTTATGCTGGTTGAAAGTCTCTTCACATCCCGATAGCAATCATTAGGTTAAGTGGTCTAAATGTATTTAATATGTATTTATATAATCTGTGGAAGGCGTAGGCCCAAGAAATGTACGTCCAATCAAAACACTCGTTCCAAGCGTTTCTATTGGCTTTCCTACCTGCCTGTCAACATGTATTTGCATACCTCTGCACACCCGGTTTGCGCAGACAGGATACGTCATCAGCGCGTTCACGTACGCTACGCAGACAGAGCGAGAATGGCAAGCAAACAACCTGACCTTCCTTCCTGGTATTGTAGTACTTATGAAGTTTTCTCACCAGTTAATGACATGTGATGTATTGTAGTAATGTTGGCTCTGATCGTCTGATCTGTGTACATTCATGTGTTCAGGGGGCATGGCTTTGGACAGCAATTTGCAGGGAGGGTGGTACGCTCGCTTTCAGTGCTATCAGGCTAAAGTTAGCATTTTCCAAGATCTCCTACTGCACCTTTAAGTCAGTGATTGACATTAACCTCAGCCCTTGGACTCTGTCAACTTAAACACAGCTAAATAACTAAAGCACAAAACACTGTGTATTGGCTATGGCTACCAATGACCTGATGACCCGAATAAATTTAATTTGCCTAAAATCAACTTTGTCTGAGAGCAAATTATATTAATTGTGTGTATTAAGGTATATCCCACGGCAAAACAAAACTTACCCTTTCTTTTCTTCTTCACACTTGGCCCCTCCTGACTCAAGGACTGGGAGATGGAAGAGGCAGCAGGTGGAGGACAAGACTGTGGAAGGGAGAGATCTGTGGGGATAAGAGATGGAGGAGAGACAGAGGTGGCAGAAGGTGCTGGTGAACAGATTGAGGTTTTTGTCCTTTCCTTCCTCTGTTGCAAAGACTTAGAGCATGGCAGTGGAGGTGGAGAAGACTGTGGAGGAAGAACAGCTGTAAAAGTAGTAGAAGATGGAGGAGAGAGAGAAGTTGGAGAGTGTGGGGAAGAGAAACAAGGTTGAGTATAAATACAGTCTCGGACTCCTTTGTGAGATTCTCCGGCTGCTCCACGGTGAGGCTCTCCGGCTGCTCCACGGTGAGGCTCTCCGGCTGCTCCACGGTGAGGCTCTCCGGCAGGTCCTCGGTGAGGCTCTCCGGCTCCAGAATGGAACCACTGCACTGCTCCTGACGGGGGCTGTTGTGCTGCTCTGCTGTGGGGATGTCACTGTCCAGCTGCTGTGCTGTGGAGGTTGCTTTAATACAAGTTTACATTCATTTCAAATCTGTATTATATTAACAAAGAAAAATACATTTATTTTAAATAATAATAATAATTTCTGAACACAAATCTTGCTCTTACCCTTAGTCAAGATAAATTCATAAGCCCTTCGCATCTTCTCCAAAACATTTCTTGTGACAGGAGTGGGGTGCAGATGGGTAATTATGTCTGCAACCCACTTATTTGAAGCCTTTTTATTTTGTTTTCCAATAAATAAAATGGGCTTGTAACCCACTGCCTCAAGTTTCCGCACCTGAAATGAACAAAAGCAGTTACTACACATTAGTTAAACCCACTGAATTATTAGATACATTAGTACTGTATAAAGCAATTTTATTTTAAGGTCATTTAATGGACTTTAAATTTAATCTTTTTTTTTTTTTTTTTTAATACGAACAAAGTTCAATTTCAGATAAGGCCAGAGGTACTCTTTCAGTTTCTACCATTGCCAACATGACTGACTCATTATTTGACAGAGAACACAACTTATTGTTTCTCTTTAGCACAATTTGAAGACAAAGAGTCTTCCTTGTATGACATAAGACTAAGTTTATAAAGGCCACATCATACTGCTAACAGCAGTCTATGATATTTACTATGTGACAAACATGGGCTTTCAGTTACACTTCAAATAACACTTATGAAAAATTTGCAATTTACTTACTGCAATACGGGCAGAATCAATTATGCGCCCAACATTTCTGCTTTTCTTGACAGATTGCCCCCACTGGCTATCCAGTGACACCACTTTGTCATTTATTTTTTGTTTAGTGGACAGACTTCCAAAGCAGACATAACAACTTTTCCTGCTTGCCTGATTGGGAGTCTGGCAAGATGGGCAGGGCCGGAATTTGGGCCTCGTCATAACTTGACAAGACATATAAAGAAGAAATATACACAAAAACAAAAAAACAGACAATGTGTTAAAATAGAGTTTTTGTAGGACCTATTGAGAGAAACAGAAAGATGGACAGATAGAACAATGCAAATAGAGAAAGAGACAGAGCGAGCTACAGAGAGACAAGTACAGGTTAACAAGACAGACGTGGCTCTTAAAAGTGCCTTTGGTTTGTGTGTGTGTGTGTGTGTGTGTGTGTGTGTGGAGGGAGGTTAAAATAAAGGAGAATGTTGGAAGCTGGCAAATTTGAAGGACCTGATAAGACAGGAAAAAAAATATTGAACTCCTTACATTTTTACCAGTATTTTCTTCGTCAGTGTTGGCAGATTGGGCAGTTTTGAGTTGTACTACGTGGAATAAAATGGGCTTGGACAGGTGGCATTTTGATATTTCTGTTGTACTCTTTTATTTCTTTAAGGCAAATGACAGACATGGAAAATGAGAGAACGCTTAATTTGCTTTATTATGCCATTTGATGAGCAAATGTTATTGTTGTAGTTATGAATTAATTTGTATAGTTTATTATTGGTAAGATTTGTGTGTTTACTATATAATTTTGTGTGGATTTTGATCAATTACTGGAAAACACACCAATCTGGCAACACTGTTCTTCATCTGAACATTTATAAATGGCTAAAGTGTTGTGATCGAGCTAACTTACTGTAATATGGGTAACTGAACACACATCATAATTACAAATCATACAATCTCCTATGATATTATCCTGCATGATTATATGTGAAAAAAATAAACAAGCTTGAATTTAATTAGCTAACTTAAGCTAGCCGACTACACATTTGGTGCAGCACGTTATATTTTTATAATAACTGCATCACGAAACTGCTACCTTGCAATTCTTAAGGTTCTAAACACAACTTTTGACCTGGTTATACAGTTTTTGTACCATAAATTTAAGGAGTGTTCCCATCTGTATTAATTAACTGGTCTACTTACCAAGCGGGAAATCGCAGTGGACCTTGGGATCGCGCCTTACAATGACGTCAGCATCACTGATTGATTGACTTATTAATAAATAAATAAAGATAATAAATAATCAATCAAACAAACAAACAAACACATAAATAAATAAATAAATAGATAAATAAATAATAGGTTGATTGCATCGCATTGCGCTGATTAATCACTGATTAACCAAACATAATCACACCACATTAAATACGTTTATCATCATCAACAAGCCTCGACAAAACAGCAGCATTACGAGGAATACACTACTGCTGTTGCTCGCTGGAGCGCTGTTAAAGTCACCGCTGAACCTGTTTCACAGACGCACTTTGATATCAGGCAACGAGTGGTTTTTAAAATAAAAAATCAGTTAAATATGACCTGGGGGACGCCAATCGAATCGCCCTGCCATAACTAATTTATTGCAGCCTTTTCTTTTTTATTCCTATTTATCATAGTCTCGAGTCCCGTACACACTGCGGTCAGCTCCTGCAGGTCAAATGTCAACGCCGCCGGTTCCGGTCAGAAGTCTATGGGAATCCCTGCAAGTTAAAACATGACGACAAAGGGGTACCCAGTGAGTTAAAACATGACGACAAAGGGATCCTGACCAAGCTTCAATATGTGACGAGTTGGGAGTGAGAACGTGTTGTACTCAACGACTCCAGAGGAAGTAGGAGCTAATTGGCGGTAGCGCCGTCACCCGGATATTGTTGTGCAAAAAAAAAAAAAAAAACATTGCGAAAAAATTAAAATTATTAAAACATTGCGAACGAATTAAAATATTTTTTTTCCAACAGGACAACAGAAGAAACTCACTGGAACTTTAAAAAAATTCGGAGCTTAACTTACTGTAACAAAACTGAGCAACATACTGTATTGCTGGTGACAAAAACACAGATTAAATGTAATTTTTTTTTTTTTTTACTTTTTTTTTTTATTGAATTTTTAAAATGACAGAATTCAATATCAAGTCCTTGACACATTACTTTTACACATTTTCACATTTAGTAACAATATAGTTTAAATAAAAAGAACCAAAAAAAAAAAAAGAAAAGAAAAGAAACTTAAAATAAAGGGCACCACAAACGTATGTTAAATTCATTTAGCAGAGATAGGCCTACAGATCTTTGGGCTTTTCAATTTTTTTTTTAAACTTTAGACTCTAAATATATTGTAAAGGCTGCTTATAAATGCGATAGCCTATACTGTCGTTAATGACCCGCTGATCGCTGTCAGATGCTGTGATATGAATGTCCGCATTGCATTGTGGCTAATGGGCTTAGAATGAGCCCCGCTCGGCCCGTGTTCTGGCTTACTGTAATATTTCACCGGTAATAAGACCGAAATAATATTATTAAAATAAAGAAATGAATGAATACAATGATAACATCTAAATAAATGTCGATAGATGTAGCGTTATAGTTTTAAAAATATCAATAAACAGCAAAGCAATCCAGCTTCGAAATAATAACCGAAAAAGACCGAAATAATAATTCATAATTAATATACAGCGCCGCCACTCCCACCACGCGCAGTGCGTAGGGCACCGACTTGCTGAGGGGGCACCAAAAATAGCCTAATGAAAAATCAATAATCATAGTCAATAATTATAATGCCGATATTATTTCAGTATATATTATTAGGCACCTTTCAGGCATAACAAGAGTATTTAATTGCTCTAGAGATGGTGCCCCCAGTGCCGCTGGATTGCGCAATTTGCGCAGCACCTGACGAAGTTTGACTTTGACAGTAGGAGGTATATAAAAGACTGGCAAACTGTCTTTATGTTTAAAATCATAAAGGAATTATGGTTAGGGCACCAAAATGGCTAGCAGCAGCACTGCACATATAAACCGTGATAAGATCTCGTGAATAAATGTTGATTAAACAGCTTCTCTGCTGCAGCCCGACTGGCAGAAAGAATCGTGCTGTTGCACGAAAGATACATCCAATTGAAATGCATTAGTTTAAAAAACGTGCTGGACTTACGAAAATAACGAAATAAACGTGTTCCTGCCACGAATAAATAGATTAAATTACGTGACTAAATCACGAACTGCCGTGAGACCGGGTTGTTCTTTCAGACCTTTCTTATGTCTCATTTGTGCCTACTTTAATTTCTCCTAAGGAATTTTAGGAGAAACATCTGAAACACTGTGGAGACTAAAATGTCTCCCAACTAAAATGTCTCCCGAGGTTAGAACAGCAACCACTGAGCAATAAAATATTCCAGCCTGGTCTCATTGTTTATAGGTATTAATATGTAACATTTACAAGCACAAAATTATTTTAAAGATAATTATTATTTTAATTATTATTTTATTTTTTTTTTACTGATGCTAAAACATACAATTTAGACCAGGGGTAACCAACGTGGTGCCCGCGGGCACCTGGTAGCCCGCATGGAGTCTCTGAGTCGCCCGCCAAGCACGTTCTATAAATAGCCTGAATTAGCCCCGGGCCATAAATGATGAATATCGAGATTATGATAAAATTTATGTTAATAATGATAATAAGCTCTGGGCATTTTTACTCAATATGGATTAATCTAACATGCTATCACACAACAGAAATAAATGTTACAGCAGCCAGTCAGTGCATGTCGCTAATAATAAGTCTGCATGTTCTGACACACAGCAGCCACAATAGCGTTTGTTTTATTTTTTTCCTTTTTATTCGAAACATTCCCAAACGCAGTAACTAGCCTATATCATGATATCTCTATTCTCACCCTGTTAGTTCATCTATATTGGGCGATGGTCAGGGGGACCTCAATAGACTCAGTTGGTTATGTCTAAAATGAAGGTAAAGAGCTGAGAGAAACTGATGCGTGCCTGTATATTAGATGCGTGCAGATCTTAAAGGGACAGTACTAAACATGCTGCCGACTGTCATTAAAGGGATAGTTCACCCTAAAATTGTAATTCTGTCATTATTTACTCTCACATGTTGTCCCAAACCTGTATTAATTTCTTTCTTGTGCTGAACACAAAAGAAGATATTTAAAAAAAATGTGGGTAACCAAACAGTTGCTGTTTCACATTGACTTTAACAGTAGGAAGAAAATACTATGGAAGTCACTGTAGACCAGCAACCGTTTGGTTTTCCACATTCTTCAAAATAGCATTTAAAGAAGAAACATGTTCAGGTTTAAAACAACTTTTGAGTGAGTAAATGAAGGTATAAAAATCAAACACTAGCCTATTTTAATTTTGGGGTGAATTATTCCTTTAATGTTAATAAGACACCAAACACAAAGAGAAAAATCACTCACTACTCTTGACTGAAAAACTTTAATACAGTTGCTTTAATAGGAATCAATCTATATAGTTTTTTATTTTTATATTTGTTCATTCAATTTCTTGAATGCTCCTGCTAAATACACCTATTGTAGACTACCTGAAAATAAAACACTGTTTATTTTATTTGTATATTATGTGTATTTGTAATGTGTATCTTTGCTCTCATTTTTTAATAACAAAGATAAAATAATGACAATGATTTTTATCTTCACCCACTTTGGCCTAAATATCCGCCATACTTTTTTATATTTTGTTACCTTGAAAGGCTTTGTCTTTATAATAGGGAAATTAGTTTGGCTGTAATGCTCAAACAGCTTGCAAAATAGAAAATCCAACATGACAAAGAATTGTGATAATATTGTGAATCATGATATTTAAAAAAAAAATCGTAAGATATTTTTGCCATATCACCCACCCCTAGCTGAGGGGGACCAAACTCATACCACACCTTCACGACAAGCCGTCAAAATAAAAGTCCGGTTTAACTTGAAATTATGACCGAATATATTACTACTGTATACTAAAATGCAATTCTCAAATTAAGAATAATAATATTATTGTTTTTAGGAATACCATACAACCAAGTTATTTTTTATTATAATTAATTTATACAGTTTTGTTGTGCAGCATCTTATCTGATAAAATGAAAATACGTTTTGTAGAAAATTGATTTTCATTTGATTACATTTTAAAAGATTGATTCAGTTATTAGTTTCATTCATCCATTTCACTAGACACCTTTTTTTTTTTTTTTTTTACGATAAATTTAAAATAAAATTACACCTGAAACACTTCATCACTTGGTGTCTTCAGTCCCTAAACGTCTTTTAAGTGTTGTGAAAAGGAATGGCAACATTACAAAGTGGTAAATGCTTTACTGTCCCAACTTTTTTTGGAATGTGTTGCAGGTCTGAATGACAGGAAAGGATGTATATTTACAAATGACATGAAGTTGACCAAACAAAACATGAAATATTTTGTGTTCATATTGTCTGCAATGAAATACAAGTCAAAGTAAATTCAGAAATCACTACTTTCTCAGGGACGTTTCAGAAATGTTCTCATGAGCAACAGAAACAACAATTATACAACATTTTAAAGTAACAAAAGCTTCATAGGTCTTTCTTGCTTTTTTGTTCTTAATTTTATCTAATGTAGTAGTACCATTTGTTTAATCTCTTTTTATAAAATGTTCAAAGTTTGGCTTAGCTTTTTTCACACGATGGTGATATTTTCCTAGTAAAATAATATTTGTGAGCTGTATTGAAGATGTTAGAAACACACGTCATTGTTGTCATGTGGTGAATTTGGCCAATTGTGAAACAGCTGTGTGGTCATCAGCGCTCCCGCAGTCGCTCTGGAGAAACTGCGCGAGCTGAGTGAGCCGGCTGCTCTCGAAATGCTCTCGCGGTTCTTTGATGCCACACGTGACCAGAGGCGGACAAAGTACACAACTTCCTTACTTGAGTGAAAGTACAGATACTACTGGTCAAATACTACTCCACTACAAGTGAAAGTTGTAAAGACAGATTTTTACTTAAGTGAAAGTACGGAAGTACATGTTTTTAAAAGTACTTAAGTATCAAAAGTAAAAAGTAAATGCATTGTTTTATTGTCACATTGTTGTATATTTACAATACCATATGCCACTAATGCAACCTACTGAATACACTGATTAGCTTATATTATCTTTGGAATTAAGAGCTTTTATGTTACAAAACATACTGAAATGGAACAACTGAATGAAGATAATTATCTTTATTTTTTATCTAACACTCCTACAGCTACATTGAACTCATTTTAATACTTGTTTAAGAGTTACAAAGTTATTTTTCAAAGAGATATTGAAATCTATGATATGGTTCATTTTAGGCAAACATTGAATAGAAAACAAACCTTTAATCTCTTCAGAAAACTGGATCATATTCTCTCAGTATGGCCATGGGTGTGCAGGTTGCACCAAAGAACCGTCTTTTTGAATTTTGCCATCAACTGATCAGTGTTCATAAAATGCTCAAAAATCAGTGAACTTCACAACATGTGGCTAGGGTTGGGTATTGTTTGAATTGTATCCATTCTGGTTCTGCTTATTGATTTAAATTCTTATTGATTCCCAGTTTAGGTTCTAAAGTTTTCATTTAGCCTACTTTTTGATAATTTCTTTGCAAAAAATATATGTATTTATGTGCAGTGTTTTGACAATAAAATAATGTTCAGATTTATATACTTCCCTGACCAATTTTTAGCAGCAATTTACCAGTAGGCCAAAGTTGTGTGTATATATATATATATATATATATATATATATTAGTGGTGGGCATAGATTAATTTTTTTAATCTAGATTAATCTCACTGTAATCTTGGAATTAATCTAGATTAAAATGGCTCATTTGAATTCTGCCAAGTAGATAAGTAAACAACTAGCAGTCATCAAGAATTTAATATTGATAATAACATTGAAGACATTGTATGATTATTCCTTAAAGATAAGGTTTTAATAGTTTTAGTAGTAGTAGCCTATTACGTTCTGCCCAATGTCTTCAAGTGAAACAGAACTTTTATTTTGACGGGTTGCCGTGAGGATAGTTTTTCTCAAATGAAACGCTCGAATGCTCACGAAGTGACTCTCAGAGCAGTTCTGGAGATGTTGTTCATGTATTTATGTCCTCATTTAGTGAGACGACAGACGTTAATATCGCCGCAAGCGTCACACGGTCTTCTGTATGAGTAGTGAACAAACCCATGCGTCTGCGCCATACATTAACACAGAGACACACAGAAGTCATATTTAACCTTTTCAGTGGTGAGTTTAAAATATTCCAGCGGTCCCCCCAGAGTGAGTTTTTAGGCGACCGTTATTTTAGAACGTTTCCCTTAATGTTTCCATGGCGACGCGTCATGATTGTCACGTGACACACCGCGCCACAATAACACTGTATGACAGATGGATCGCTTTTATTTCGTTTTTTCCTTTTTTATTCAAAATATTCATAAACCTGCTTACCATATAATCAACTATCTGATATTCCGATTCACAAATATGTGCAAATGAGTGTGTTTTATCGTTTAAAAACAGTTCTAAATGATCTTGATCGTGATCTGTAATGTGAGATGGGCGCCGCCATGATTGTTCGCGCAGCAGTTCAGAGAGTCCTGTCAGTGGGATTTACATCACGTAAATTCATCAATTTCTCATGAAATACATGCAAGTAAGTGGCGGGTGAGATGGGAGGAGAATAGAGTGAACTTTATAGTTACTTACACTATGTGTATTTGGTATTAATAAAACACGTCTGAAAATTATATTTGAATGGATTGTTATTGCTGCTTCCATAAACATCTGAGTGTATTTTACGAACTCTAAATGTATTGTTTTACTAGTACTTATGTGTATGTAAATGTCTAAAGCATAAAATAAACATTATGTGGTTAAAAACACTGCATAGATGCGATTATATGACAAGTGCAGCTGCATCTCAGCATCAGTCAACGCGCGAAAACGCAGTTTGAATTTGGCAGTTATGCGACGTCACCGAACGTTCTAAATCCCATATGTGGGACCGTACTCCCAGTGGCACGGAAATGAAAATCCCATATGTGGGACCGTACTCCCAGTGGCACGGAAATGAAAATCCCATATGTGGGACCGTACCGCTCAAAAGGTTAAATAGACGTTTTGCGGCTTAATATTAACAAATAGGAGTGGGAGTGTGCTCACTTGTGTGTGCGCTTACGTTTGTTTGTTTGTTTGTGTGTGTGCGAACCGGGGCGGAACTCCGCTGTGCGCGCGATACAGAGAGCGCGACCATGTAACGTAGAGACAGAAATGACTTGCCGATTTCCATTGGGAAGCTTCTTAAAAATAAATTTTCCCTGAAGCAAACCCGGCGGCTTCATAGCTGCATCCATGTTAGCACGCATACACACAGGTTCGAAGACTCGTTCTCGCCCCCTACAGTGCAATTCGGCTAGGTATACATCCGCGCTAAAATATCAAGGTGAAAGTCATCATAGCTTGCGTAGTATAGACCCAGCTCCCAACCCAACTTTGAGAATAGATTAACGGCGATATTTTTTTATCGCCCGATAAGAGTCTCACGTTAACGCAGCACGTTAACGCCGATAACGGCCCACCACTAATATATATACATATATATATATATATATATATATATATATATATATATATATATATATATATATGTGTGTGGTAAAGTGAGGGCAGTCATTTTGACAAATATATTAGCCTACCATTTGTATTGCCATTGTTTAACTACAAAATTAAACTGACTATAATGAAACTATGGTAACCCTTGTCAAAAAATCCTATTGGAATTTCAGTTTATCCTTTAGGATCTTATTGGATTCTTAGAATCCTATTGGATATTCCTATTGATTTTAATGGAATTTCACTTTGTCCTATAGGATCTTATTTGATCCTTATCCTATTGGACATTCTGATTTATTTTAATGGCATTTTAATTTTTCCTGTAGGATCTTTTATTGATTTGTATCATATTGGACATTGTGATTTTTAAATGGAAATTCACTTTGTCCTGTAAGATCTTACAGTGCCTTGCGAAAGTATTCATACCCTTTAATTTTTTTCACGTTTTATGTTGCTGCCTTAAGTTAAACTGCTTTAAATTACTTTTTTCCACATCAATCTACACTCCATACACTATAATGGTAAAGCAAAAAAAAAAAAAGAAAAAGGTTTTTAACATCTTTGCAAATTTATTAAAAATAAAAAACTTAAATGATTCCATTGCATAAGTACTCATACCCTTATCTGGGACAGTTGAAATATAGCTCAGGAGCATTCATATTGCTTGTAGGTGTTACTAGACTTTGAGTGAAGGTAACCTGTGTCAAAT
>NC_081162.1:29425773-29488773 GCF_012432095.1 Onychostoma macrolepis
CTATTCTCAAAGTTGGGTTGGGAGCTGGGTCTATACTACGCAAGCTATGATGACTTTCACCTTGATATTTTAGCGCGGATGTATACCTAGCCGAATTGCACTGTAGGGGGCGAGAACGAGTCTTCGAACCTGTGTGTATGCGTGCTAACATGGATGCAGCTATGAAGCCGCCGGGTTTGCTTCAGGGAAAATTTATTTTTAAGAAGCTTCCCAATGGAAATCGGCAAGTCATTTCTGTCTCTACGTTACATGGTCGCGCTCTCTGTATCGCGCGCACAGCGGAGTTCCGCCCCGGTTCGCACACACACACACACGCGCGCGCACACACACGCACAAACGTAAGCGCACACACAAGTGAGCACACTCCCACTCCTATTTGTAAATATTAAGCCGCAAAACGTCTATTTAAATATGACTTCTGTGTGTCTCTGTGTTAATGTATGGCACAGACGCGCGGGTTTGTTCACTACTCATACAGAAGACCACGTGACGCTTGCGGCGATATTAACGTCTGTCGTCTCACTAAATGAGGACATAAATACATGAACAACATCTCCAGAACTGCTCTGAGAGTCACTTCATGAGCATTCGAGCGTTTCATTTGAGAAAAACTATCCTCACGGCAACCCGTCAAAATAAAAGTTCTGTTTCACTTGAAGACATTGGGCAGAACGTAATAGGCTACTACTACTAAAACTATTAAAACCTTATCTTTAAGGAATAATCATACAATGTCTTCAATGTTATTATCAATATTAAATTCTTGATGACTGCTAGTTGTTTACTACTAGTAGTGAACTTATTCTGATCTACTTGGCAGAATTCAAATGAGCCATTTTAATCTAGATTAATCTAGATTAATTCCAAGATTACAGTGAGATTAATCTAGATTAAAAAAATTAATCTATGCCCACCACTAATATATATACACAATCCATATACTGTGCAGGGAGAGGCAGAAAACCCAAAGGGCTTATTTAGAGCCTCCACCTAAACAATGAAGAAACGAAACAAAAACACTTTTAAACTTATAAAACTAAAAGAAAAACTTTGATTACAGTAATTAATTTATGTTGTAATTAATTACAACATATGTCGAAAAAATAAATAATAAAAAGATAGATGATGCCTTTAACTTTAGGTAGCCAGAGATGCTATCTCCCAAATGACATCATAATGGTATTATTGATAATCAATAACTTACCTTCATAGTCATGAACACATTTTAAAACTTATAATATTTGCCTTCTCAACTCTGGCTGTGAAGTAAAATTCACTTTATAGATATACTTTTCATTCATGAAGATGACATGAAAGAAACGTGTCAACTAGCGAAAAACAAACACTTTTAAGATGAAAATGTTATTAAATTATCATTATAACTAGTAGATGGCAGCAGAGGATCACTCATTAGCTCAGCTGCCATTTCAACTCAAATCTGTGTGCTTTTATTGTACTGAAGTATAAAGTATAGCAAGTGCAGGAATCACAAAGTCTCATGTAATTTTATAAATAAATATGCCCCGACACCAACAGCATAAGGAGAATTATTTAAACTAGTTAACTACAAATTAAATAAGTTCATTATTAATGGTATAACAATTAAATAATGCATTAAATATTTTGAAATATTTTTAGATTTAATTTAGTAACTACATTTATTAAGTTTTATCTTTAACTGTAAAAGCTGCTAAATATATTCAGTCAGCACAGACTTGTTACTGTTGTGGTTTTGCTACTCTAAATTTAGTCTGAATCACTTAATGCACAGCGATATTTTGACATTGGCTTGTCTTCCATTATCAATGTCAATCATAGCAATGAGTCCCTGAACAATTTAGCAGATTTACCCGCGTAATATTTAACGCCCGCGTTTGTCATTCCTGAAATGGTATACGTGGACGTTTGGTCCTCTTGGATAAACAAAAATTTTCTTCAAATTGTGAATGGATTTTGTACAGAAACTAAGCAAAGGGTGCGCCTCTTAAAGCACAGTACAATTGACTGGAAATGACTGAGCTGGCTTATCTAAAACCAGGAAGTAATTGTGCATATGGTCAATTGACAGAGCATTAGTGATTGCTTTGAAATATATTGGATACAGTATTTTTCATACTTTCCCCGGTTTTCCCTTTACTGAATTGGTGTTTTTTTCTCTCTCTCTCTCTTTACATTAAACACAAACTGAACTTTATTACATTTATTGCATGAAATGAACAGTATTATACACCTCAAAGGGAAATTAAACTGATTTACGATATCAAATTCTACTTACTGTTTGATGTTTTATTGCTCTGTGTTGTGATGTGATTGTATTTGCTATTATTATTGTTATTGTTGTTGTTGTTACAGTAAAGTGTTATTTTTTATATTCAACTTCTGGTCTCCTGGTATAAGCTTCATATCTTCCTCCCCAATTCTTTTAGAGTCTAGAACTGGTCTAGTGGCAATACTGAATGTGTATGTATGTATGTATGTGTGTGTGTGTGTGTGTGTGTGTGTGTGTGTGTGTCATCAATCAATTATCAGTGCCTTAGAATTTTTAAATTACATTCTACATCAGGGTGAATTTAAGCAAACTGCAAGTACAGTGTAAGTACTACAAATACAGTGGAAAAGTGCACCTTTAGAATATTTAAAAAAAATCCTATAGGATTAAAATCCCATTAAAATCCTATAGGAACGGTACCTACAGGATATTTATGTCTTGTCCTATAGGACTATTCCTATCGGAATCCTATAGGAATGGTTCCAAAATACGATAGAAATTCCTATTGGAATCCTATACAATTGTCCTATTGGAATCCTAAAGGATTTTTTGACAAGGGAAATTTGTGGTTACTGAAGTTACTACAAATAGCATAATTATGGTTACTATAGTGAGATAATAGTACATTTGTGGATACTGTGATTTTACTGCAAATACCATAGTTATGGTTACTATAGTAAAAACATGGTTAATTTTACAAATGCCTTTTTAGAGCGCTTTTAGCTTGCAGTAGCGCGGACGTTTACATTAGTTTAGCTGGGAAGATCCCGAGGTTGCCAGATTTGCGTAAAAAATATCAGCCAAATGTCCATTCAAAGCTAGGCGGAAAACTGCAGGCTTAGGAATACTGTAAGACTTGGCAACACAGGAAGGTCCTGGCAGATCGCAGGCCGGATTTTCGCAGAAAAAAAGGGTTCAGTGAATCTGAAAATGCACACGCTGTAAAAACTGCTACATATAACGACTTTCTACTTGGGGACCTTGATATAAATGTAGTTGAGTAAAAAGTACGATATTTGTCTTTCAAATGTAGTGAAGTTAAAGTCGCAAGTTTCCAGAAAAAATAATACTCGAGTAAAGTACAGATACTCAAAAAGTGTACTTAAGTACAATACTCAAGTAAATTTACTTCGTTACTGTCCACCTCTGCACGTGACAGTGACGTGGCGTCGGTGCCGGTTCAAGTCGGACAAATTTTCTAACCGGCATGCACTTCTTCAAGTCAGCCGCCGGTCGGTTTTCATGGCGCCGCATGAAGTCGAACACACCTAATGACTTACTGAATCATTCATATCAAACGATTCGTTCAAAACGGCTGATTCGATATAAACGAAAGAAGTGAGACCACCTGAATGGACCGTTGAATCACTGGCTCTCTCGATTCGTTCAAAAACTGATTCATTCATGGAATGAAACACCGTGTTGCTCTGCGCTGTTGTATAAAACTAATAGCACATTGTGCTTGCGGCATCACGCACATGTGCTGCGGCTGCAACCCATTCTCACTTCCAAGGCGTCAAAAACTGAATCATGGTCAAATGCCTTTCGCATCACTATGAAGACGCCAAAAGAGCCCCTAGGCGTCAGCATATGACAAAATAGGAGCTCCATTGCTTTCAATTGCTTGCTTTATGCGTCAGGTCAAGACGCTTATGGAAAATGACAACACATTATCCTCCGTTGTTTGTCTTAGTTTGATGGTTTGCATGCATTTGTAAAAAAAAATAGAAATAATTTTATATAAATGTATACTTTTATTGGAGCACCTAACCCCACCCCTACCCTAAACCTACCCACTTCTGAACATAAAACACGTAACAGGAACATATAAGTGCAGTCACAGGTATTTATTGCAAAACCTGACCATAAACAAGCAGTATAAAAGCATTACAAACAAGTCGTGTCGCATTCCAAGTCTTCTGAAGCCATACGAAGTCTTTATGAGAAGAAGAGAGCAAAATATAAGGTTTTAATCACTGAAAATGATCCCGCTCACATCTCATTCAAAAGCATACTCCCGTCCTGCAGCATGACGCAATTGGTCACGAGACACACAAGAGCCAATAGCCTGTCAGAATAGCATAACGCAATCGGTCACGAGACACACAAGAGCCAATAGCATTTCACAACCAAGGCTGAAGTAATTCTTCTTCTGGCTGCATTTTTTGAATTCGCGCGCCCCACAGAGACTGCAGTAGGGGTGTGCGATACTGCAAATTTTGGTATCGATCCGATACCAAGTAAATACAGGGCAAGTATCGCCGATACTGAGGCCAACTCAGTATACTGATGATGCAAACTATATGCAGAAAAGCAGCCCAGGATATGAACGCAAAGTGCATGCATGTTAAAGGAACACTCCACTTTTTTTGGAAATAGGCTCATTCTCCAACTCCCCCAGAGTTAATAAGTTGAGTTTTACCGTTTTGGAATCCATTCAGCCGATCTCTGGGTCTGGCGATAGCACTTTTAGCATAGCTTAGCATAGATCATTGAATCCGATTAGACCAGTAGCATCGCGTTCAAAAATGACCAAAGAGTTTCGATATTTGTCCTATTTAAAACTTGACTCTTCTGTAGTTATATCGTGTACTAAGACCGGTGGAAAATGAAAAGTTGCAATTTTCTAGGGCGATTTGGCTAGGAACTATACTCTCATTCCGGCGTAATAATCAAGGAACTTTGCTGCCGTACCATGGCCGCAGCAGGCGCAGTGATATTACTCTGTAATAAGTAGGGGACTACTTTCAGGCGCTGCGTAATATGCAATGTTATTACCCAATATATAATTTAATTATGACGATAAAATTCCCAGTATGGCGTCAGCATATTGACGCTAAGGGTTTCCTATTTAAAGCAATGGAGGACCCTGCAAGTCGAAAAATGACGCTAAAGGGTACCTTGAGCGTCAAAAAGCGACGCCAAGTGGTCCTGACCAAGCTTCAATATGTGACGAGTTGGGTGTGAGAATGGGTTGTGTGCTGATATACAGAAAAGTAGCCTAGGCTACATTGCTTGTGCAATGAATATAAAAAAGTAAAAACTCATACATGGGTATTTTTGGTTTCATTGCTGGAATTATAAGGACATTCTAATTGTATTCTAATGGGCTTCATCGCGCAGTGAATGTTTTTTGACTCTCAAGACGTGTTTTTTTTTTCAAAGTTGGATAATGTCAGCTCTCCTATACCCAGATAGCAAGCACACTCGGGCCGATTCTGGCTGAAATGCGGTACTGTCGGCTCAGTCACGACGTCGGTGAGAAAATAATGGGCCTGAGCTGCGCCGACTCTACAAAACACTTTTGGCTGACAGACGGCTTTTTCTCTCTGGGTCGATCTCGGCTGAAAGCTGTTGTGCGGGCGGCAGGTCCACACTCGGTGTAGTTGCGTGTATCTACCTTCGGCCCAAGCTGGTTTAGTCTCCGGCGGCAGCTGCTAATGAAGATCCGCCGCTGAGAGAGAGATTTAAATCATTAACTCATGACTATCTGTGCATTAGTTAAGCATGAATTAATAGTGTCACCATATTGTAAAGTTTTATCCATATCTCTGCTATGTGCTCTGTTTCGTTTGTACTATTTTCGTTTTAAATAATTTTCTTCTGTCTGCTTATGCTAGACATGTGGCCTGTCCTGTTGTATCAAGATCCTATTTGTGTCCTCCTACATTGGAGGCTTACTATTTGATTTTGCTCCGTCTTGTTCTCTGCCCAGTTTTACCTGTGCCTGCCACCCATCATTCTCTGTCCCCTGACTGTCTGCATGGTTTTGACTTGTGCCTGGCGACTGGTTTCTGCGCTTGCCCTTTCCCACTGGATTTGTTTATCTTTATTGGACTGTCTACCGACCTTCTCGTCTGCTCTCCCCTGTCCGCCGTGTTCTCCAGTCCCGAGTCGGCCTCATCAGCTGGTGACCTGATGACTGTTTCAGCTGCTTTTCTTTTGTTCAACAAATGTTCTCAAATGCTCTTTTTATGCTTTTTTATTTGTAGTCTGTTATATTTGAGCTTAATATAATTAATATACTCTATATTAATGGGCTTTTTTTCTTCAAATGTATGTTTTGGTAGTGTAATTATATGTATGCAATGTTTTAATAAAGTTGGATTATATGAACTTGTATGGCATTTTTCCTCTTTAAAGTTTCATAGCTGATTTTACATTAAAAATAACAATTAATGATTAACAGTATTTAAAAAAAGTGTTACATATTCATCTTGTGTATGATTATTAAGAGATTGACCACAAAATTAAATACATAAAAAATAAGACGCAGAAAAGGTAATATAATATTTATAATCTGGCATAAAAATAAATGTGGTCGGAACGTCGTCTCGCAGTTGCTGAATGTCGCGCAACAACGTTGCTACAGACCTTTCGCGTCTTACAATTCAACGTTGCTACAATGTCGCGAGCACGTAGACGGCAACGTTGCCACAGTAAAAATGGAACGTGGCAGCGACGTTGCCACAACGTAAATGTGTTTGTTGGGTTGGCGGTTAATCCTGAGGAGATTTCGGCGGGCACAGTTCTCAAGAGGAATACTTCAGCTGCAAAAAGGTAAGTTAAGTTATTTAATTTATTTAATGATCAATGTGTTGTTTGATGTTTAAATGCCGCGAAAAGTATAGTTTTTAGATGGTTTCTGTTAGGTTTTCGATGATAATAGCGTCAGAAAAATCAATCTGTCCCGGATATATTGAGTGTTGATGAGTAACGTTAGGCCTAACTGTCAGGCGCGGTCTCTTTAGGAAAATAATATAATTTTTTAATAAGAAAAACCGATGAGCTGTATCCAGTGCACGATAATTTTAGGTAATTACATTTTAATGAGTTAAATTCTATTTTGTTTGCTAGAATTCATTCGATTCGTCTTTTTCAACGAGTGATTGCTATTGAATCAAAGGAGTCGGACTGCGCTGGTGGCGCCATAAACATCTATACGAGTGACTGATTCGATTCACTTAACCATTCAAATGAGTCATTTGTTTGTGAATCAAACTGAGCACGCTGTTGTAGCATTACACCTGCTAAGACAATTCAATATGTGCAATCTGAATTTAGTAATAATATTTATTTTGTGGTAATTCATGTGGGAAGCTCTGACAGAGAAAAACACTATAGATACGTAAGAGGGAGCCGTAAAATGTAAGTGCATCATCTTTTGTTCTTGAATGGAGGCCTAATATGTCTGCTGCACTTGAGCAGGTTCCGTTTTTAGAGTGAATGAAAACTTTTGAAGCATAGATATGCCGTATGATGTGATTTAAAATCATACTACTTTTACTCTGGTGGGGATTATTATGACCAAACAAACTTAAAAGTTTAATCTGAACACTACATGTAATCTGACATTATTTATTTATTTTTTACAGAAATTCTGAGCTGCTGCATGAACTTTCATCAAACATATAAGGTGCGAATTCTGGGTCTGGTCCTAATGATTGTAAAAAAACTGTAATGCTTAAGATTAAATAATTGCCTTACTATATATATTTATACATATTTCAAGGCTGCAATTTGGAAAAAACTTTCAAGCTAATGCTGCTGAAATGGAGGTCAAGGGGACTATGAAGAGGTGGCTCCAGCTGATCAAAAGGGAGGACTTCAGGAGGCAGACACACTCTGAGTTTAAAAGACCCATCTCTTTAACCTTCCATACTCACGACACACTATCACATTTCTATAATTCAAATCTCTTAAAGGATTTTTATGCTGCACCAATTAGGGTAAGTAGCAACACTTCCTATAATATCTAATGTACTTGTTCATTTGTAAGAAGAATGACATCAATGCTTATATTAGTTGCTGATATACTGTCTCACCCTTATCCCTAGGTTACAGTAATCAGCTGATCCAGTCGGTATCCAGACCAGACGGTGGACCTGCACCCAGGAACGACCACAAAACATCCCTGACTGTCAGCGGAGACCTTGTCAGCTAGATGATAGATCCCTGTGAAGACCTCATTGATGGCCCCAGCACAGATCCTCAGCAAAGACTACGAGAACCAGACAAGCCCTCTGCACAGACCCTTTCTACCAGCTTCACCTGCTGGTATGATATTACTTCATGCAGAAGAAGTTGGATGAAATATTCTGAATGATATCAATCCACAATCTGACTTGTGATGCAGCCTGGAATAATCACACCACGTTCTTTCGTTTGGCCAGACGAGACTGTTTCCTGACTGAGCCGGGTCTTGTTTGGGTTTGGGTTCCTTGTCACTGTTGCCTTTTGTCTTGCTTGGTTGAAGACACCTAATATTCAGCAATATTATTGACTTGACTGCACTGACACCATTTGATAAGAACTGAACTGAATTATGACACACAATGTTTTATATATGAAGAGTTTATTTGCAAAAACGGATAACTCCGTTTTTAAATATTTTTAAAAATCATGTTTTTTGTTATCGTGTTTTTGTTTTGTGTTAGTTAGCTAGTATTTATCAGTTATTCTTTACCTAATCAAAATAACCCGACTGCAGTTTGATTGAGATTAATTGGAATGCACAATGAAAAAACATGATTTTTAAAAATGGTTAAAAACGAAGTTATCTGTTTCTGCAAATGAACTCTTCATATATAAAATATACAGTAAATATAATTTACTTGTTACTTTGTGGTTTAAAAAGTGTGAATGTTTATACTGTAGTGCATTTGTTCATATATATTTATATTAAAGCATTTGGTAATTTTATAATTAAAGCCTTTTTAATGTTTTTAAATGGTTGTATTTGTGTTTCACTGCTGAATTACATTTAGCAGTTTCTGGGCCACATTCGGCCCGGGGACCAAGCCGAATCTCAGCCAGATCTGGCTTAAAGTGTCTGGGCCACATAAAATAATAGAAGTCACTCTACAGAATGCGGGCCAGATCTGGGCCATGTCAATAAATAAGAGTCATTTTACAGGGCGTGGGCCGCATCTGGGCCAGAGGAAATTGTTTGAGTCGGTTTTCAGTGTGGGTGACAGTTTCGGGCCGGGGACCCAGCCAGAACTGGGCCAGAAGCTAAGCAAGGTTGTGGCCCAGAGATGGGCCAGACAAATTTTGCTATCTGGGTAGTCTCTCAGTCCCTCACAGTCACACATACATTATGTCAGGAGAATGTCTTTAAATTCTAATCAAGGGAAAACCATAGCTTCTGTTGTCTTCTTTTAAAAGAACTTCAAAAGTTGCGCTTGAACCATGTTGCGCGAAAAATTATGAAATTGTTTCTGCTTGTGCAGCTTGTTACAGTACCAAGTTCTGATTGGCCAATCGCTGTTATTTAGTTCGTAAATGATCTTAAGTAGAGAATTTTAACATTTCATGTGCATGATAAGTTTTACATAATACACAAAATGAATCCAAAGGGGATGGTAAGGGGGGATGGTGGTTTTACAGAGGGCTGCTTTTCGTCATTTTTTCGACTAGGCCGGGGGATGCCATCCCCCCGCATCCCCCCTCAATTCGAGCCCTCTATCAATACATATACAGACACAAGGTGGCGCCAAAAGCGCATAAAACGAGTGTGCCATGAAATAATGTAATGTGTGTTTTAAAGATCGCGAGTGAAAACAAAAGAAAACTGTCATGTTAGCCTGATGGGACCAAACTTCCTCTGCAAGTGATTTCACTTCTACTGATAATAAAATTTTGGTAGGCTACTATGAGATGGATAGCCTATGTTATATAATTCAGATGGGCTACCTGTTATTTTTATGGTATATCAAAACATTTATATTTTTCAATGTCATTGTTGGTACATTTTACCAGTATTTACCATACTTTCAAAACAAAAATTAAAATAGGAAAAATATGCAATATGAAAGAAAAAATGTGTTTTACAGAGAGAGAGAGAGAGAGAGAGAGAGAGATTTGGTTTTCAAATAGCCTTTTTCCAAACTATCTGGAACATCTGGACATCTGGAAAAAGGGGGGTCATCTTATAATCAGGGTCGTCTTACTATTTTGGCGGGCCGCCACAATATCCACATCGACCGCCACAAATACCCACCGCCCGCTGCCATCAGCTCCCGGGTCCAAATATAGGTCTCACACACAGGAGCGCGACTTTACCACTATATTTAACTTTCAGACCCCTTTAGCGGCTTTTTTTCCATAAAAGGTACATACTGACAAACCTAGCGACTTTAAAAAAAAAAAAAAACCTTAGCTTTCATTCAGTTGGAACTTGAAGATTTCGCCAGTGCTGCCCCGCGAACGCGAGGTTGACTCCCCCGGCGCAGTGTCGCCTCTCTCGGCGTCTGTTCTGTGCAGTGAGCGGCTGAGAAACAGCGCTTTCAGTTGGCTGTAATGCAGCAGACTCGTCAGTAAATCATTTACAAAACAGCGTTTCCAAGCACCTGTCGCTTACTGACTGTTTGGACTTTTAAATTTGAACGTAATTCGTCTGTTAAAATGCTCATAGTTTGTTACTCAGAATGATGCAGGCAGTGCGCTTAATAAGACAAAACGGTAATATAGCCAAAACCACCACATACAGTCGCTTTTTAGTGTAGATGTATATTGATTTTATTAGACTTTTTTTTATTTTTTATTATTAGATATTTTATTAGATTTTATTTAAGGAGTAGAGTGATTCCTTGTTAAAATGTAGTAGCCTATTAATGGGTCGTGTTTAGTCACTATTTATACCTGTTTTATATATATGACAACAGAAAATATATAAATGTTAACAGCTTTATTGGGCATTCAGTTGTATTACAGTATGTGACGGTTCAGAGAGTAGGCTATAACAATTTTTAGCTTTATTGATTCAATGCCACAAGAACAAGAGGTATTAGATATCCACATAATCAAATTAACATTAGCTGCCAGAGAGAGAGAGAGAGAGAGAGGAAAAAAGGGAAAAATAAAAAAAGAGAAAAAATAAAGGAATAAAATTACATAAATTCCATTGCTTTCAGAGCATTACGTTTTCAGTGCATGTTTCCAAAACATGCTTAGCAGGATAAATTATATGAAGTATTTTATAAGACACTTCCTTAATTTTGTTATTGATACAAAACTTATTTGGCAATTTCCATGCTTTAACCCAAGAGATATTACCGAATAAAGAAGACCAAAAAAATCCTGCTGCCGTAAGGACACAGAACAAAGAGCATTCCTTATAATCTTATTGCTACACTGTTGTTTTAAAACAACAACATTTTCAATTAAAATGTTTCCACAATGATTAACCATGCTGATTTCTTCTGAGTTACAGTTTTTTAAAAGTAACACCACACTCTTTGGAACTGCGTCAAAAACAATAGCAAATTCTCTTGGTTTAACTGGTAATTTAAATTTCTGAAGAAATTCAGTGTATGACAACAAGTACCCATGGGAATTAACCCCTTAACTGTCACCCCCCATTTTTGAACATATACATGAAAGTGCACTATCCAAACTTAAACTCTTATAATTCATGAATGCTTTGGAATACAGACATAAGGTTGGACTCTTTTTTAAGAAGACAATCAGCAGATTACTGCAAAAGTGGAATTATTTTAAAATATGAAAGTAACAAAAAGTTATAGAAGTTTAAATTTACTGTAAAGAAAATACAAAATATTATTTTTTTTATATTTTATATAAAATAAATATTTTACGTAACAGGTTTTACTCTAAAATTGGCATAAAATTAAAGCCTTATGTCTCAATAAGTTATGTTCCAAATTTGAAGTTGATATGAGAAAAATTGAGGTTTCTGTGAGATTTTATTTAGGGCGTCATACCACAAACAGCCACCGGGTGCCATTCAACTCCATTTAATTTTTTTTGATGCATTTTTCTGTCACAAATGTCAAAATTCCTCGGTCAATATTACTCCGATCACAAAAAGACCACCACATATGGAATCCTGGGAGTCAGACCTTTCCAACAATATGTATTTTGTCAAGATTATAAAAAGTTTTGGTTCTAAAAGACCGTAATACATTGTGTAATATGACACTTGACACCACCCACTAAGGGGGAGGAGACCGCCAAAAGATTTGAAAGTACAATTTCCATGGTAACGCAATGTCCGATTTCAAAATGGTTTTCATAGGATGAATTTTGAGGTTTTAAGCTTTCAAATGATATATAATTTATGATGATTACTCAAATATTTGATAGGGAAAAAAGACAACGAAAAAAAGAGCGCCAAGCGTCCCACAGGTGGGACGGTGACAGTTACTAACTTTCTTACTAAAAGAATACCTTCCTTGAACCAAGTATGATAGAATAAAGATTTGTTTTAAATAATATGTCCTTGTTATTCCATGTGAAATATTTGTGGGGTGAAAAATTGTGCTTATACACCAATTTCCAATATATCTAGTTATTTTTGGTACTTCAAATTTGTTGAAGTGCCAAAACTTGTCTGAACGCAAACTTGACGCCATGACGTCATAAATATGCAAATTATTATGTGACGTCACCTGCAGCCACAAGTGTCACAAAATCCTGTGGGAAACACTGTGTGTGTGTGTATATATATATATATATATATATATATATTGGAATTTAACAAACAAGTAGCCCTTGAGACTATTTTATCCCTTCAAGGAGCCCTCACTCACAAAACGGTTGGTGACCCCTGATTTAGACATATTTTAACGTTTAAAACGTATAAATCACTACGTATTTTTAGCTAAAAAAACTTACAATATTTATGTATCTATTATATCATTAAGATATTCATATCAATGCATTTTTTATCATTTTGTCCCAGAACATATGCCATCGGGCGTCTGGTCTGGTGCTGGGAATCATCATCACAGCTGCTGGACTCATTTACTACAAAAAGAAATCATCAGGTCAGTTTAGATGAGAGCAAATCAGGCTGATACTTATCCATATACATGGCTGTATATTCATCAACCTGTCAATAAATTGTTATTTTTACTTTGTCAGGGAGGATCCTAGTACCAAACTGATACAGTCAGTCTGATGTTACCTGATGCTGACTGGAACAGGACCTGTTTGGATCACTGATGGAATCTTTGACACAACTTTCACATACAGTCTCCTTATACTGAAATTTTCACTTGCCTTTCACTTTAATGAAGTAATAATGAAAATGAAAAACAAGCAGCATCAAACATACATGACTTGTATTTGAGCAGCTCTATCTATGTAACGGAAGAGGACTGGACACAACAGGTTAGTAAAAGCAAAGGTGTTCGTTTTAAGCACGGAGAGTTTGGGTGATGAATCCAGGCAATAATACGGTGAGTAGAAATGTTGGAGAGAAGTTCTTGAGCTTGGATGAGTGGTTTATCTTTGTATCTGATCGTTTCAGGAACTGGAATGGACAGGGGAGGAAGCACACACCTCAGTCTTCCGGAGCCTGGGAGAGACGGAGAACTGGAGACACAGGAGGGACGAGGAGTCACTAGGAACACAGGGGGTAAGTATTCAATGTAGCTACAGTAAGTCAGAGATTCCTCAACATATGAACGAGATCAGGTGTCTGAGGTGTGTGCTTATATGCTACTGGTGATGAGGTGCTAGATTGAAGACAGGTGTGCAGTATACAGGTAACAGGGATCATTGTGATTGGGTGGTGACAGAGCCAGGCTGATCCGTGACAGTCTAATATCAGCAATAAAATAATACATGTGTATTTTATAGAGAATATGTGTAGTAACGATTTCACTTGAACTCTCTTGAGCTGATCAAGCAAAGTGAATGCTGTTATAAAGCTTTTCAATCCATGTTTCCATAGAAGTTATTACTATTATGAAACCAACCAAAGCTTCAGAGTCAGAGAGGTTGTATTCGCAAAACAGATTTTGACATTTCCTTTCTTTTTAAGTAAATATATTTTAAAAAAATTGTGCATTTGCATTTGCATATGATGTGCATTTAATTTCAGATGTGATTCTTCCTTTAAATTATCCTACTAATACTACTTTGATGTTACTTTGCATTATCATATGTGGAAATTATTGAACCTGTACATTTTATCCCTTAATAAATATTTATTTAAAAATCTAATTATTGTTAAAGTTTTTTTTTAAACTAATTTAAGCTCACATTTTCCTTCACGTTACATTTTTGATTTACAATACATTTGTTTACTTTTTTCCCTCATCAATTTACCCATGATGTTCCATAATGAATACGTTTTCATAGTATTTTCTGTTTTCTACAATTGTTAACCAGTGGTAAATGAAGTAGTTTAGACATGAGGAACAGCCCACATCTGTCCATGAAAGGTCTCACAGGTGACAGTGTGCTGTACATAACATCAGAGCTAAAGCCAAGCAATGAAGTCACAGGAACTTACTGTAAACATGTAAGAAAAGATTGTCAAAGCACAGATCTTGAGAAAGATACAAAAAAAAAAAAAAAAGATTGTGTGCTTTGAGTCCCAATATTCTTAAAAGGAAGATGTTCACACCCACTGAGATTGTTTGAAGACCTAGCCATCCTGCCAAAGCAAGCTTAAGAAGTAAAAGCGATAGTACCATCCCTAAGATAAAGCATATCAGTACATGGCAGCATGGGGATGTTTTTCATGGATGGGAGGTTTATGTGAATTGAGAGGAATTTGAGAGGGTCAAAATACAGGGAGATTTTTTGTTAATTTATATTTGGCTTTATTGCTTAGGATGGTGAAGAAATGACACATAAGTATAGGGAGAGAAATAGTGGACAGGACTGGAACATATGAGTGCAACAGCTCCTCATGTGTCTGGAGCAACCCTCTGTGCCACAGCTCCAACCAGGTACTTGAGTAAGATATGTTCAAGAGTGCTCTGGACCTCATGGTTTGGACTAAAGTTCACCTTCCAAGATGACAATGACCAAAAGCATCCAGCTAGGTAACTCTGGAGTGGTTTCAGTATGACTCTTAATGTTCTTAGAACCTGAGCCCCATCAAAGATTTTTGGAGACACATGAAAATTGTGGTATAGCAACACTACTCATGACAGAGCTTATGAGGATAAAAGACTGCTGAGAAGAAAAGATCCTCAAAACTACTGTAGGTGTACCAATCTTAGGCCATCAAAAAAGGCTTCAGGCTGGTATTGCTGCCAATGGTGCTTCCACACTTAATAAAGGATCTGAACAATGTAAGTTCAATATTTAATCAAATACATTATTGAGACAATACCTATTGTAAATAATATCTGATTATATGAGTTGTATGGCGTATTTGTATATACGTATTTGAAATACAAAATACTATTTTGTACTTTGTATTTTATAGCCTTTGGAAAAAATCTAATGTATTTTGTATTTAAATACATTTAAGATCAGTATTTTTGTATTTTCAAAATACATACAATACTTTGTGCCAGACAGCTTTATCAGGGTGCTGATTTTGTGCATCAGACATGACCTCTCTCCCCAACCCCAACATTCATGCATGTGAGAGCTTTGGATGAGCGACTTTTCTGGAATAAGATAAGGTGAGGGTGTCATGGTCAATTGTACTTGTTGATTAAAGTTAAAATAGTGCATCATTCAGATTTGCATTCTGTTAGCATGAAAAAATGAAAGAGCACAGACAAGGCGGAAAATAGCGTTAGCCAATCAGTCTTGATAGTTAATCTTTTTTTCTTTTCTTTTTTTTATCAACTAGCTTGTCAAATGTGTTTAAGCATTACTACATGTTAGGGCTGAGTGATGTGACAATACATATTATGGCAATGATATAAAGTGTGAATCGATTAAACTTTAAAAAAAATCATTTAATTGATTAGCCTATCGGAGTAAGCAAATATATCCGTGCAACTTTTAGTAGGCAGGAATTATTGGAACGTTGGAGTGGAAAAAGAAGCATGAACAAATGAGTAATAGAGTGTGATATGCTTGGTGTTATTATAAAAAAAATTATTATAAAAATAAATAATAAAAATAAATTTGTGATGTGTGGCAAAGTATGGTGTCCCATATTTGGAATTTGTGCTCTGCATTTCACCCATCCAAGTGCACACACACCAGGTGGAAGAGCGTGCTGGTCATGCAATCCCTGCCAGTACAAGACTCAAACCCACAATGTTTGGGTTACAAGTCCGACTCTCTAACCATTAGGCCATGACTGCCCCCATATCCATTAGAAGTGCAATATGCCACAAAAGGAAATACAAATTCACACTCGCATGTTGGCAGACAGTTTTTTGTGCGCACGCTCTGTGATTGAGTGGAATGCCGACAAGTAGGCCTATACTTTCGGCCTAAAGGCCCTTTCACACGCGACACGGCAAGCAGTGAAATCACCGCGCAGCTGGCGCTTTCTCTCATTGTGGAAGCGTTCTTTGCAGTTGAAGCCTAGTCTCACTTAGCTAGACATTTAGACTACTGGCAGAACCATGGAAACTATGGCTGGTAGGGTTAGGGTTAATCCTAACCCTAACCGCCCAAGAGGCCATATGACTGACAAGTGACGAAGAGTTTTATTAATCAAAATATAAAATAATCAAGTATAATCAATGTGAATATAACCATTTATGTATCAAGTTATTCTCCTAATATAATCATGTCTCTGCCTGTGTGTAGAGGCCTGCATGAGAATGGAATGTGCAGACATTTCAAAACTACAGTATATGGTGAAACTGCACACTCCATTTAGACATTACACAAAATATATGATCAGGCCTCCTCATCTCCCTTAACATAAGTTGAGGCCCCCTGTCTACTTCCTAAAAGCAGGCTGGAGACACAGCCAAAAATGGTAACATGGAAATGTATGAAATGTATTGAACACGCCTAAAGAAAAACTGTATAAATAGGCTGTACGGACACAGATTTGATAGAAATTCACTGCAGTGTCTTCTCGGCCTTATTGTCTCTGATGATAATAAAGTCTCTCTTCTGGCACCAAAACCCCAAGACTTCAAGAGTGATTCTTCATAGAAAAGGCGGACGCCACCACACAGGTAAAGCAACTAATCACGTTTCATTTTGTGCCGTGTCATATTTAGGTGCTGGAAAGGTCCCCACAATAACAGACCAATGTGTAAAACTATTGGAAGTATTTTAAAGAGTCTGCAAACTTATGCTGCAAACTTTACATATTTCACATACTTTTGAAAAGTGTAGAAACCATGTTTGTTTGGCATATTTACAATTTGTATAACCACAGATTTTCTACAAATACCATAGTGTAGCAAAACCAGTTGCTTTGTGGTTACCATTATTTAACTATTGTAACCATGTTTTTTATTTTGTTTATTTATTTGCTATTATTTTAATTTTTTTGTCATCTTTGTTTGGGAAACCATCAGAAAGCAGAGGTGAGAGGAAGTAGTTTGACGAGTAGTTTGTCAAACACTCGTCTCGTAAAAAGTTTGTGAATAAACAAATTTCTTCACACATAAACTGATTAGGTTGTGAGTTATTTTAGAGGATACATGTGAAAATGTTTTAAAATACACTGCACACAAAAGAATCAAAGAATCATGTAAAACCCAGTAAACCTGAGATTATTACTTTATTTCCTTTATTTTTGCTGTAGACTGAAAACATTTGGGTTTGACATTTGTGCCATCAAAAGATGAATATGAGATGAGAGATTAACATTTCAGCTTTTATTTACAGGTATTTTCATCTGGATCCGATACACAACTTACAAGATATCACGTTTTGTTTGAACCCACCCATTTTTCATGTTACCAAAAGTATTGGAACATGTGACTGACAGGTGTGTTTTGTTGCCCTGGTGTGTCCTATTAATTGATTATTCAAACAATAAATAGCACTGAATGTCTGCGCTCAGTTTCAGATCCATGCAGACTGCATTTATAGTTAGACGTGTAACCAACATGAAAACCAGAGAGGTGTCTATGGGTGAAAAACGAGCAATTGTGAAGCTGAGAGAAGAAGAAAAATCAATCAAACCATCGCTGGCAATAGCAAGTACAACCATTTGGAATCTCCTGAGGTAAAAAGAAACCACTGGTGTACTAAGTAACACACCTCGGACGGGTAGATCAAGGTAAACATCAGCAGTTGATGACAGAAACATTGTGACAGCTGTAAAGAAAGACCCTAAAACAACTGTTATTAACATCAGCAACAACCTCCAGTGGGCAGGAGTGAAGGTCTCACAATCTACTGTTCGCAGAAGACTTCATGAACAAAAGTACAGAGGCTACACAACAAGATGCAAACCACTCATTAGCGAGAAGAATAGGAGACGAGCCTCAAAAATTCTGGGACAAGGTTTTATGGACTGATTTTATGGACCAAAGTGATGGAAAGGCTAAAGTTTGGAGAAAGAAATGATCTGCTCATGATCCCAAACATACAAGCTCATCTGGAACACAGTGTACACAGGTGTACATTATAGTACACATTACACAGGTAATGTAATGGCTTGGGCTTTCATCGCTTCTTCTGGGACAGGCTCAATAATATTCATTAATGATGTAACGCATGACAGCAGCAGCAAAATTAACTCAGAAGTCTTCAGAAATATTTTTTCTGACAATTTACAGAAAGATGCAACCAAACTGATTGGGAGATCCTTCATCATGCAGCAAGATAATGACCCAAAACATGTGACAAAACAACAAAGGAGTTCATCAGGGCAAGAAGTGGAAGGTTTTAGACTGGCCAAGTCAATCTCCACACTTAAACCCTGTAGAGTATGCATTTTACCTGCTAAAGAAGAGACTGAAGGGAGTAACCCCCCAAGACTGAAAGAGGCTGCGTTGAAAGCCTGGAAAAGCATCACAAAAGAAGAATGCAAAAGTTTGGTGATGTCAATGGGTCACAGACTTGATGCAGTTATTGAAAGCAAAGGATTTGCAACTAAATATTAAGTCTTATTCACTTCAATCTAGTTTAAGTCAATCTGTTCCGATACTTTTGCTCACATGAAAAATGGGTGGGTTCAAACAAAAAGTGATATCTTCTAAGTTGTGTGTCAGATCCAGATATGAATACCTGGAAATAAAAGCTGAAATGCTGATCTCTCATCTCATATTCATCTTTTGATGTCAAACCCAAATTTTTTCAGTCTACAGCAAAAATTAAGGAATTTTCCTCACTGTTCCAATACTTTTGGAGGGCACTGTACATAAAACATATGTATAACACTAAATTGAACAATAATCTCTTATATATGTTCATTAAACATTTTCTTTTAATTAACATTTGTATTAAACATGGACCATTACTTTATTAATTATTTCTGCTGTTGCTGGCTCGTTTTGTAAATTTAAGCATTTTAAATTTTAGACAAATGCAAAGTTGGTGCTTAATGAGAATGTAAATAGTAACATTTACCTGTACTGGATGGCCAATTTTTACATGCATTTTGTGTATTTTCAAAATACAAAATACTGTATTTGTATTTTTTTTTTTTTTTTAATTTCCACACAGTATTTTGTATTTTTATTTTAAATACATTTTCATGTATTTATGGCCATCTCTGCCTCTGGCCTTGTTAAAAGCAATGATTAAGCAACCAACTTTGCAATGTTAAGCAACTGTGAAGTTAAGCTTTTTGAACAATGAGAATATATACCAATTGTTTTCAGTGATTTGCACAAAAATAATATACTATATATACACCTCTTCTCAATGTCAATGCAGCATTGTTTTTTTTTAAGTCAGTATCACCATTTTTCCATATATATGCTCCTTTTAAAAAATATTTTTGTTTAAAAATATGGCGTTTGTAAATTTCAAGCTAACAAATGTTAATCTTTCTAGAAACTGATGATCTAATCAGAGGTGTACAAAGTACTCAAAAATTTTTCTCAAGTGAAAGTAAAGATACTCAGTGAAAATTTTACTCAATTAAAAGTACAAGTATCTGGCCAAAAACATACTTGAGTAAAAGTAAAAGGTACAACTTTAAATTGTACTCAAGTATTAAAAAGGAAGAAGTATTTTTTTTTTTCCTTTCACGATACAAATCATTGCAAAGCAGCTTTACAGAAAATTTAAGTTTCTACATTATATTTAGGAGTAGGTTATTGGTGGTACAGTAAACAGTTAAATTATAGATATATACAGTATATATATACAGTGGGGCAAAAAGTATTTAGTCAGCCACCAACTGTGCAAGTTCTCCCACTTAAAAGGATGACAGAGGCCTGTAATTTTCATCATAGGTATGCCTCAACTATGAGAGACAAAATGAAGAAAAGAAAAAAAATCCAGAAAATCACATTGTAGGATTTTTAAAGAATTTATTTGCAAATTATGGTGGAAAATAAGTATTTGGTCAATAAAATTTCATCTCAATACTTTGTTATATACCCTTTGTTGGCAATGACAGAGGTCAAACGTTTTTTGTAAGTCTTCACACACTGTTGCTGGTATTTTGGCCCATTCCTCCATGCAGATCTCCTCTAGGGCAGTAATATTTTGGGGCTGTCGCTGGGCAACACGGACTTTCAACTTTTCGATGGGGTTGAGATCTGGAGACTGGCTAGGCCACTCCAGGACCTTGAAATGCTTCTTACGAAGCCACTCCTTCGTTGCCCGGGCGGTGTGTTTGGGATTACTGTCATGCTGAAAGACCCAGCCACGTTTCATCTTCAATGCCCTTGCTGATGGAAGGAGGTTTTCACTCAAAATCTCACGATACATGGCCCCATTCATTCTTTCGTTTACACGGATCAGTCGTCCTGGTCCCTTTGCAGAAAAACAGCCCCAAAGCATGATGTTTCCACCCCCATGCTTCACAGTAGGTATGGTGTTCTTTGGATGCAACTCAGCATTCTTTCTCCTCCAAACACGACAAGTTGAGTTTTTACCAAAAAGTTATATTTTGGTTTCATCTGATTCTCCCAATCCTCTTCTGGATCATCCAAATGCTCTCTAGCAAACTTTAGATGGGTCCAGACATGTACTGGCTTAAGCAGGGGGACACATCGGGCACTGCAGGATTTGAGTCCCTGGCGGCGCAGTGTGTTACTGATGGTAGCCTTTGTTACTTTGGTCCCAGCTCTCTGCAGGTCATTCACTAGGTCCCTCCGTGTGGTTCTGGGATTTTGCTCACAGTTCTTGTGATCATTTTGACCCCACGGGTGAGATCTTGCGTGGAGCCCCAGATCGAGGAGATTATCAGTGGTCTTGTATGTCTTCCATTTTCTAATAATTGCTCCCACAGTTGATTTCTTCACACCAAGCTGCTTACCTATTGTAGCAGGTCTACAATTTTGTTTCTGGTGTCCTTTGACAGCTCTTTGGTCTTGGCCATGGTGGAGTTTGGAGTTGGACTGTTTGAGGTTGTGGACAGGTGTCTTTTATACTGATAACAAGTTCAAACAGATGTCATTAATACAGGTAACGAGTGGAGGACAGAGGAGCCTCTTAAAGAAGAAGTTACAGGTCTGTGAGAGCCAGAAATCTTGCTTGTTTGTAGGTGACCAAATACTTATTTCACAGAGGAATTTACCAATTAATTCTTTAAAAATCCTACAATGTGATTTTCTGTATTTTTTTTTCTCATTTTGTTTCTCATAGTTGAGGTATACCTATGATGAAAATTACAGGCCTCTCTCATCTTTTTAAGTGGGAGAACTATATATATACAGTGGGGCAAAATATATATTTATCTAAAATAAATCATCTTTTTTCATATAACAAGTATGGGACGTCCAAAAATGACACTTCAAAAACTATGAATATGACAGTAACTCATACAACCCGTTAATGAATCAGTGTCTTCTTAAGTGAAACAATGAAAATTACAAATACTAATTTTTTTAAACTTGACCGTCGTGTTCACTTTGTGTGGTTTCTGAAGTGGTCCTGTCCCCTTGCATTATACGGACTAATAATCTTTGCTTGTGTTCATCTGAAGAAAGAAAGTCATAAACATCTGGGGCGACATGATTATCTTAATTTTTGGGTGAAATATCACTTTTAATAACAATGTGATGCAGAGGTTAGAAACATATTTTTTTTTTAAATGTATCGATTTTATTTGCACTCAATCTTGTGCATTCAGCTAATGTATTACACAGCTAATGGCTCTATCAAAACAAAGAATAATGAATAAACGTTTTGGGGGCAAAATACAACTTTGCTACCTCAACATGCTTCCTCAGATTTGATGGTGAACTTTTGAACCCAGACATTTACCTGATGAAAGTCATAATTGAAGTAGAACTGTGTGTGTGCTTGATGCGTGAAAACAACGATCTTTGGTCCTCATGTCAAGCACGCACATTTGAGCTTACGTTTACCATATTTAATGTGTATAAGATAACATAAAAATGTAATGTACTTTTTAAGTTGCAATAAAATTGTAGGGAGTAAAAAGTACAGTTTTTTCTCCAGAAATGTGATCAAGTAAAAGTACAAGTAGTCAGTTTAAATTGTACTTGAATAAAGTAAAAATCCCCCAAAATAATACTTAAGTACAGTAATCAAGTAAAATTACTCAAGTATTTTACACCTCTGGATCTAATAATGTCTCCTTACTCTCATTGGGTGATTGTGGAAGTGATTCTTCTAAGGGGAAACTTCTCCAAACTGCTATGCGATGCTCTCAAAACTGAAGGCCCTGTATAAAACCTAGAAAAGTCTAATCTCGGTCCTTTGGAAAATCAATGTTCACTTCTTAATGCAATACTCTGATATATGTTTCTTTCTGCCAGAGAATTTCATCCTCATCACAATATGTTTTCTGAGCTGTTATGGTTTCCCAAGCATCTGATCTAAGGAAAGAATGATATAAATGTTGAATTTATTCCTAGCATACGTTTATCTCAGTATCTCTGCAGGCCTCTTCTATTGCTTGAAGAAGAGTTACTTTGTTCAAGAAGTTGTGGTAAACCACTTTTTATCTCCTGCATTGTGAAACTGAGAATACAACAAAAGTCAGAAGATTCAAATGTTTTTTTTTCAATACTTAATATGTCCACTTTAATTTTGATGACGGACTCAATTCTCCTCGGCATGGAGGATACCATTGTTATACAAATTTCTGGAGATATGTTCTGCCATTAATCAGAGACAGTTATTTTTCAGTTGCTCTTTGCTGGAGGTGTTGTGTTGCTATATTCTCTTTAAAATACCTTAAAGTTCTTGTGTTGAGTTCAAGTCCAATCATACTTGGCCAGGACATATTGTTTTACTATCTTCTTGTTTAGAAACTAAACAAGATTGTGATTTTGGCAGTGTGCTTTGAATCGTTTTCATACTGGATAATTTCTCTTCTACCAAGCTTCTGGAGACTGGGAGTCACCTTGTCAGCCAGTATTTTGGTATATAGGCATTCATGGTGCCATATGTCATCTCCCCAACACCTTTTGCTCTCATGCAGAACCATATTGTCACACTCCCACCTCTGTACTTCACTGTTGGGATCTCCTCTGTAGTTGTCCGGGCCAGATTCACACCAAACATCTTGGTCGTGCTCCCAGTATACATCGGGCTTCTTTTCATGTCCTTTAGCAAAGTCTAGTCTTGCAGTTTTGTGCCGAAGAACAAGCAAGGTTTTGTTCTTGGGCGCCATCCATAGAGGCTGATGTTATTCAGTGTTCTTCATAATATCTGAGCTGTCATAGACTCAGAAACAGATTTCCATCGATAACCCCTGTGCTAAGTGTGAAGCACTTGTCCACCTGTTTGAGAGCCATATCGCACAAGTAACGCACTGTCAGTGTGGTTCACAACAAGGAGAGATGAGGCAAGGATAGGTTCAAGTGGTTTTATTTACAAAATCATAAGCAAAAGACAACAAAAACTGGAGTGCAAACCAACAAAGTATAAGGACAAGAACGGAGAACTCACAGAAAGAACCAAGGCCATAAATACATAATGAGATAATGAGAAACTGTAAACAAGTGAACAACATAATCAGTAACCATAAAACTAGGATATGTTCAGAAACCAAGGCAACTAGGGCACAGACGGCCAGTCCATCACAGGACTCACACACAGACACACACAAATCCATTTTGTCTGTCTAATTCACCTTCTGCATGTTGGATTGTGGGGAGCTGACAATTAAGAGGGGAACATGCAAACACCTCACAGAAAGGCCTCCTGGCTCAGACACCATGTTACGTATCTGTTATACAGTATATCAGATACCATGTAACAAAATAATATTAATAAAAAACAAAATATTATTAATTTAACAATTAATTTAACATGTTTTTTTTTATAACACATGCAGTAAGAATGAAAGCCAAAACATCACAGTAACACGCACAACACTGAAATTACAAAATAAACTGCATAGCACTCTCTGTGAAGACCGACACTGTTTTCTCTACCTACCTGGCTTTAATATAACAAGCTCTTCTGTTACAATCATCTGAATTTCATCTGAATAACTCATACAAAGCTATGAAAGGATCGAGACTAAAATAATCAAGCACTTATATACAATAATGTAAGAATTACCATGTATGCTGCATAAACTGTGTTTATTTGATGTCAAGTTACAAACTTGAATGCCTTTTCAAAACAAAACCTTGTCTGAGAAAAATCTAAACATTAGCCAGTATTGATTAATACAGACAAGACAACACAATAATAATGTTCTTTTGGCACGTGCCCCCTCAGATTTTTGAGCCAAGTGGATTTTGAATGCAGCTTCCAAAAGACAAATAAATAGCCGAATAATATTTTTTACATTTGATACGATCACACTGGTGTGATTAGAACGTTCAGTGCCCATCATCAGCTGACAATTTTAAATCTGTGCTCCTGCCTTGACTGGCACTGAGCCAGAAGAGACAGACGCGTTTTTACAGCGCTGCGCATTGTAACCAATCACACACGATTCTGTTGAGCTTGTAAATGCAATATGGCCAATCAGAGGCGTTCAGTTGAGTCGTTGCTGAAATGCTGGTGTTTTGTTCAGTGCACGTGCTCACTGACTGAATTCTGCTCTCTGGCAAATTCTCTCATCATGTGCGTACGATGTAAGTAAGATCTCTGGCTAGTCTGAAGTTAATTATGTTCTTTGCTCTCTTTCTGTACAATGCAAGTGTTTTAATTAGTAACTTACAATGTTTTTATTAAATTCACGTTAAATACTAAGTCAGTCGAAAACACTACAGGAAACCATTATTCAATGGTTTTAATGGTTAAAAGTGGATGGTTTGTAATAGTATTTGAAGTGGAAATCATTCAAATGGTTTCCATTGTTTTTGTCAGAAGGGTCACCATGGGTTTTGTGAAGTTATTTGCAGTAAATGCGATAGGATTGCTGTAATATTGTGAGATAGTAGCGACTGTTTGTAGTTGTGGTGGGCCTATTTGGGAGAAAATCCAGGGCCGTTTTTTACTCCCAGTCCATCCCTGAACATAAGCCTACTAGGTGTCACATGACAAGCATGACGAACCAACCTCCCCACCACCCCTCACTCACTCACTCGTGCCCCCTCAAAAATAATAAGTGCATGATGCCCCTGATTAAGACCAACACAGACATACCATTGGAAATGTTTGTCTTTGCAGCTTTTGGTTTCAGTAAATGCACAAGATGGCCAAATTCATCCCTCTCCACAGACAAGACAGGTTTGACAAGAGTTTGACAGGCCTTCTTTTGGTCTTGTTGTTTTAAATGTTGAGACTGTGTTAGAAATGATCTGTGACCAAAATATTTGAGAGGAAGGACTATAAGGAAGGTTATTAACATAAAATAGGATACATTCATTAAAGCAAATCAGTTATAACTAAATGTCTTCAACATTAGCTGTGAAGGGGTGAACCTTTGAAGGACTTCAGCCTCCCTGCAACTTCTTGAAGTTCAGCATTAGGAGCTTTGAGTTCAAGTTCCCTGTTAATGCTAGCAGCTTTCTGACATAACTGATCAAAATTTGATTCTGAGCTTTGAAATGATGCCATTATGAACAAGAGAAAGGAAGAGAGAGAGCAAAAAAAAATGTGTAAATGAATTATGAATTACAGTTCAGAACAATAGGCAAGGAAAAGCCGAGAGAGACAGAGAAAGACAAAGTGGGCTTTTGTGAAAAATGGCTTTATAAAGAGCTGTTGGACACTAAAGGTTGTTGTAGGAGATGGAGGGATACCACATTAAAACTATGTTACTGAGGTAAACCCATGGTAAGTGTTGTTTTACTGTGCTTTAACTACAAAGAGTACACAAACACAGTAACTGTAGTAAAAGCATGGTAAGTGTTGTGGTTACCATGTTTTAAGTACAACTACCAAAGTAAAACTACAATTACGACGGGAGATACATATGTGTTGTGGTTACTGAGGTTTTATTACACATGACATTGTTGAGTGGCAGTTACTATGGTAAAAACATTGTAAATGTGTGGACTTTTACATGATCCCTTTCCCACCACAGGCAAATTTCAAAAGAATATCACAATGAAAACTAACTTTATAATGCTGACGGGGTCCGCTTGAATGATCTGAACGTCAAAAAGGTTGAAATAATGGGACAAACAGTGTACAGTATCGATTCGAAACATAATTTCATTCATAAATACGGGACGATCACTATTTTACGAGATGGGTGGAAACCCTACCTGTACGTGCCTTGAAGTTATCTAAAGTCCATATCTTTTTAGCAATAAAACACTTTAAATAGCTGGGAGAGTTTAAAACGCAAATTTCAAGCATAAAAGAAACCCACAATGCATTTAGGCAAAGGTTTCTGTAGCATATCTTCTGTTGCCGGTAGGGGGGCTAATTTAGGGAACGCTTGTATGGGTCGTATTTGAGGTGAGTGACAAATAACCTCTCTGGTCATATGGGTTGGAGGACTTGTTGGATATTTGTAAATTGTAACAGACCTCAAAAGGCCCGGTGGCCCCTCCACTTCTGCGATCCATGGTCTCATTGACTCTAAAACGGCAGTCTTCAAACCTATACTACTTGTTACGATGGCTGACTTCTCCCTCTAATGTTGATATCTGCTTACTGGTGATGATAATTGTGTTGAAATCAATACTTTCCTCTGGTGTTCTGACGACACACCTGGTTCACTGCAATCCAAACTAGCCCTAACAGCTTCAGGTAGCTCCTCACTACAGTAATGAATTAATTTTTGAGTGTACTTGATACCAAAGATAACAGAGAATATATATATATATATATATATATATATATATATATATATATATATTTTTTTTTTTTACATTTTGCTACAACAACACTATTCGCTCTGCTGTTTAGAACAGTTATGTTTGTTTCTTTTTAAATATGAAGGCTATCTAACAGATGACTTTGATTTGGCTGATGATTTGGCTGTTTGTGTGACTCTGGGAACTTTTCCAAACTGGTTTAATCTACCTGTTAACGAGCTAGATCTGGTTTCACCACAGGTTTATCATCAAAATAGTGATGTGCTTCCATTCATATATCCCTGAAAGTCACAAATACAAGAAGCAAAGTTGCAATTACACTAATATATTGCCACACACACTTACATTGCAAAAGAGACAATGTACTGGGACTAATAGGGTAGAATGGGGGGAAACCCTTCTGTTTTTCCCCAAATAACCACTAGATAGAATCAAGATGAATTTCTATTGTAACTATGGATTGCATTGACAAGCGTGATGTAGAAGTATTCACCATGAAGCTTACACTGGTGATGTACCTGAGAGAAAACGGATTTCACAATAAATTATCTAATATTCAGCAGTAAGAAAAAAGTGTTTTAAAGCTTGTTGTTTTGTAGAACATCACAGTTATATATGATATGAGAACAGTAGGGCTTGTAGATAGGGAGTATGTGTTATTTAAGAAAAATATAATTATATTTTCAGAATGACAGAATTTTTTTTTTCAAGCTTTTTTAAATTTAAAAAGTACCTCAAGTTAGCATCAGGTAGTTAGCTATCCAGTTAGCATCAGCTAACAATATGTTTTTCAAATAGGCTATTATAATTTTATAATTCATAATTATTGTTTATATTCTTTTTAATTTTAAGCTAAAGTTGCCTTTACTTTGATTTTGCTGTAAACATACAATCATGGTCAAAAATATTGGCACCCTTGGTAAATATGATCAAAGAAGGCTGTGAAAATTAATCTGCATTGTTAATCCTTTTGATCTTTTATTTAAATAAATTCACAAAAATCTAACCTTTCATTGGATGCATTTAAAATGGGTGGAAATATCATTATGAAATAAATGTTTTTCTCAAATACACATTGTCCACAATTAACGGTAGGGCTGCAACAAACGATTATTTTGATAATCGATTAATCTAACGATTATTGGAACGATTAAACGACTAATCGTCGATTATTTCACTGGTTAATCAGTAGGCTTTGTTTGATTATTCAGCTTTTGCAACTAGTTAAAATATTAAGTTACACATATTCTAACATAAATAAAGGTCACTTCAGCTTTAGAAAAGCATATTATGTAATTACAATTATTATACAATTAATTGGTAACACTTTACAATAAGGTTCATTAGTTAACATTAGTTAACATGAACTAAGAATGAACAATACTTCTACAGCATTTGTTAATGTTAATGTTAATTTCAGCATTTACTAATGCATCATTAAAATCACAAGTTGTGTTTTTTGGTAACATTGGTAAATGCACTGTGAGCTAACATGAATAAACAATGAACAACTGTATCTTTGTTAACCAACATTAACAAAGATTAATAGTTAAATGTAATAAATGCATTGTTCATTGTTCATTGATGTTAATTACTACATTAATGTTAACAAATTATACCTTATTGTAAAGTGTTTCCAATTCATTATACAAATAGATGTATTTGGCACACAAAATAAGATGACAGACAGAGACACTCTCTCACCATTTAATTAGCTACATGAAAAAGTAACTGAATGACACATCTTTCACATTCTGCCTAACATCTCCTTTTGTAAGTCATATAGATAAGAAATAAAATAAATGTATATATATTTACATATTCATCCAAACGCCGCTCAGGTTCGGAGGCATTTTCTCTGAAGCGCCATGTCTGTTTTCTTCTCTTGAATTGCATCCAGGAGATCTGAATTACAGTCTTGCGCTACAGCGCCACACTGGTCGAACTGCAGTATTGCAGGCTCTTACATTAGGTCATATGAGATCAAACGATTACTCGACAACAAAAATATTTGTCGACTATTTTTTATTGTCTACGTTGTCGATAATGTCGACTAATCGTTGCAGCCCTAATTAACGGCACCCTTTTATTCAATACTTTTTGAAACCTCCATTTTCCAGTTTAACAGCTCTAAATTTTCTCCTATAACGCCTGATGAGGTTAGAAAACACCTGACAAGAGATCAGAGACCATTCCTTCATCCAGAATCACTCCAGACCCTTTAGATTCCCAGCTCCGTGTTGGTGCTTCTTCTCTTCAGTTCACCCACTCATTTTCTACAGGGTTCAGGTCAGAGGAATGGAATGGCCAGCAGAAGCTTGGTTTTGTGCTCAGTAGCCGTGTTTCCACTGTCGGGCCAGTGCAAGCCAGGGCTAAGAGCGTGCCGGGCGGGGCCAATGGCCTCGAGTTGCAAGCACCAACATCAAAAGCAAGCTGCGTTTCCACTGTCGAGCCAGTAGCCCCGCAGCGCAAACCTAAAGCCCGCCCTTTACACGCATGCTTGAATCAAACGTCACAAAACCCCTCCCCTTTCAGCGGCAAGCGGGAAGAATGAAAGTTATTCAGGTAGGGCACTGTAGTAGTGTGATCATCGAATGAACAACATGGAGAGGACCGAAGCGGCTGTTTGTTTGCTCCTCATGGTGTTTTCTTGGTGGAAGATGAGGCGGTGAAGCCAAGATGCGAAGATGGAGGCTCAGCGGAGTTTACGCCGAAAGCTTATGTTAGCTGCAAGGCGAAAAAGAGCAATACAGCGACGTGCAAGTTGGTTAAAGCGAAAGCAGAAACGCCAACAATGGATGGAAATGGTAAATGTTGTTTACTTGCATAATATAGTTAATTATTGTTATCTTATATATTATAACCCTATGAATTATAAGTAACATACGGAGTTGTTCTGATTATCGTTCTTTAACGTAAGCTTAAGCTCTTTAATGCTCAAAAACTGATGTTTTGCTAGCATGACATCACAGAATTAGATAAGTAATGTTAGACATTCATTTAACTATTTTTCTGATAGTACATCTGTTTATATATACACATGTTCAAACATTTTTGTTACTATAGATGATAATTAGGGCAGTAAAGCATACCTTTTATTTTAGTATTTTTCTGATTATTCAGTACATATATTTATACATGTGTATGTTAACATACAGATATTTAACATTACTAGGGACATATTGTTTGCCTTTTATATTGTTATCTTGCAAATTATGGATATACTAGGGTCACCGGTCACAGGTCGGGGTGGGCACTCAAATGACCGGCCGTCACCCCTGACTTGCACACCACCGTAAGGAGCCGCACCGCAGGACACAACAACCGGAACAACGGGCAAGTATAAAAATCTCTTTATTCACTTAAAAACATCTCTTTAAAATGATTACTGTAGTGGCTTCAACAGGATCCAGAGGGAGGGGGGAAGTACATGCGTTGCAGCTGAAGCAGACTTCTTCACAGGCTTCTTCACAGCTTTAGCAGGCTCTTCACTGGACTCTCACAGCTTTAGCAGGCTCTTCACTGGACTCAGACGGAGAGAAGGGTACATATACCTCACAGCTTTAGCAGGCTCTTCACTGGACTCTCACAGCTTTAGCAGGCTCTTCACTGGACTCAGACAGAGGAGGATACATCTACCTCACAGCTTTAGCTCTTCACGGGACTCAGGCGGAGAAAAGGGTACATATACCTCACAGCTTTAGCAGGCTCTTCACTGGACTCTCAAAGCTTTAGCAGGCTCTTCACTGGACTCAGGCAGAGAAAAGGGTACATCTACCTCACAGCTTTAGCAGGCTCTTCACTGCTTTTAGCATTTTCTGCAACTGGATTCGAACAAAGAGAAAGGTGAGTATTTTCAGCCACATCAGCGGGCTTTCACAGCTTTTAATGTCTTCTGTAACTGGATTCGAACAGAGAGAGAAAGGTGAGTATTTTCAACCACATCAGCGGGCTTTCACAGCTTTTAGCGTCTTCGGTTACTGAATGTAAACAAAGAGAAAGATGAGTGTGTTCACTAGAACCACCAATGCCTTCCACAATTCGATCCCACGCTCGTGTTTCACTTCAACCCACACAGGTAATCACACGTGAATATATATATATATAAAGCACTGCAAATCTCACAACTCACAGAGGAGGCGCAGGCATGGGGTTTTGTCCACCACTCGCTGATGTGAAGCTAGATGGAAAGCGGCTTGTGAAGCGCAAATCACTCAATGCAGCTATAAATCCTCCACAAAAAGTTACAATCGTCATACGATTCCATACGATTCAGAGGGACATCAGTTGTTCCAGAATCCGACTAGAGTTCCACACGATCTCACTCGCCCCAGATGCTGACCTCACTTCAGTTCCTCACGTCTTCCTTCAGCCCGACCTTCTCCTTGCCTAGATCCAAGTCTCTCTCTTCTTCTTCACGAATACTCAACCGCCTCCGAGCGCTTCAAGCCCTCTGACTCCCTCCAGCCTTCAAACCCTCCGAATCCCTCGACCTCGAGCCCCCTAAGCCTGAATCACAATGCCCTCTTATACTCCCCCACTGCAGCACACGCCCCAATCACCACTCCATTCCTCTCACTCCCACACCTGATCGCAATTCCCGTCATCAATTCCGTCATCCACCCATACACCCGGAACCGGCAGCCTCCTCGGTCCCCCACCGAAAGTGTCCCCTGCAGAAACTCGGACTCCACTTCCAGTTCCTGCCTGTACGCGATTCGTCACCCGTGACACTATGTTTTGACATTTATATACATATGTAGATCTATAACATAACTACATAATTAATGTTTATCTTTCATTCTATTATTTTTCAGATGATGCATCACTACTACACCAATATAATGCGGACCTCAGAGGTGTGGGCCTATCCCGAACTAGTGACTGGTGGGAGATCACTGCTCAAAGATTCACAGATGAGCAGTGGCTGGAGGACTTCAGAGTTTCCAGAGAAACGTTCAAGTATATTTGTACAACTCTGAAGCCTGCACCAGAGTCCTGCACGCGGGCGGGTACCCGCGGGTACCTGACGGGTGAACCGCAAAAATTGACGTAACGGGTGGAAATATATTAACGTGTCGGGTGCGGTGCGGGTGCGGGTCGGACTGGTGACAGGCACGGGCGGGTTCTTGGGTACAATTATAACCAAGACTATTTCGACTTAATCCAGTACACGCTGATAAGCAGCTCCTTTCTTTCAAATTGTCCCGTGCTTGTGTTCGCGCGCTCTGTCTGAAGACCGGGCTTCTACAGCGGGATTTGCAAACACTGAGCACTGTAGCCAATCGACAGCTGTATTGACATTGATTGACAGCTAGCCTTTTAGACCTGTTTAAAATAGACTGATTACGCAATAGTTTTATATTGTTTTTACACGTTGGATGTTGTGCGCGTTCTCTCTCTCAGTCTCTCTCTCGACACTGCTGCCAGTCCTACATATTTTTATGCAGCCTATAATGTTGCTTTCTCTCTCTCTGTTAACTTGTTGGGCTGCGTGTGTTAAATGTTATTATTAATTTTTAAACGCATTAACATTAACTCAGAATGACTTGTTAATTGCTTGTTACATTAAAAATAAAATAAAGGCGTTTTGTCCGCCTTATGTAGATTTAATGCGGGTGCGGTTCGGGTCGCGGTTTTTATGTCAAACGGGTCGGGTCGGGTCCGGAATTAAATTAGTGTTGCTGTCGGATAACGGGTCGGGTATTCGGTTAACTACTGCGGGTGCGGGGCGTGTGCGGGTTTATCAAACAGGACCCGTGCAGGACTCTGGCCTGCACTACAGCGACAAGACACATCATACTGGTTATGCATTCCTCTGGAGAAACGGGTAGCCATTGCAATGTATAAACTTGCTTCAACCACCAAGTACAGGACAGTCGCTAACCTGTTTGCTGTCAGTCGGACCTCTGTTTGCCGCTGTGTGCATGACTTTTGCAAGGCTGTGACTGCAATACTTCGCCCAAAATTTATCAAAACACCTGATCAAGCCCAACTGTCTGTGATGGCAGATTATTTTGAGGAGAGGTTTGGAATTCCACAGTGCGTGGGTGCTATTGATGGTTCTCACATCCCTATTTTGAAACCTCCACAGTACCAATCTGATTTTCACAACAGAAAAGGCTGGCATTCCATCATTTTAGCGTCCTCAGAAAGTCACGCCTTTGGACTTGGGCCACAGACAGTAATGCTTTCCCTGGCAGAGTAAAAAATATTTGTGGAAGTGATGTAGGCTACTTTATTCTTGGTGACTCTGCTTACCCATTGCAGAAATGGCTGTTAAAACCATATCCTGACACTGGCAGGCTTACAGAGGGTCAAGAACTATACAACGTGAGAACAAGTCGAGCCCGTTGCGTCGTTGAGCATGCATTTGGGAGGTTGAAAGGACGGTGGAAGTGTCTCAGTAAAAGAAATGACTGCCATGTAAATGTTGTTGTTGATATGGTGGAGACATGTTGTACACTGCACAACCTGTGTGAATTATACATGGATAGATTTGTGCCAGAATGGGGTTGTGGCCGTGATGAAGATGCTGAATGCCCACCTTGTTATGTTGGTGATGTCCGCTCTGATGTAAGAAGCGCTCTGCAACAGTTGTTTATGCAACAGCAATTGTAATACGTTATTACATTGTATGTGCTACAAATAAATCACTTGAAAAGAAGCTTTGGTTTTCTCTATTTTTAATGACCTACACACACATCTTTCATCTAACTGGTATTACATCAAACAAAATCAGTTCAATAATACAATAAAACACACTGTTAACATCATACTACTTAAAAATAGTATAACCACAGTTATACAAAAAAAAAAAACTACACCGTTCTACTTCTAGTATAACTTTATATTTATTTAGGTACAAATGTGTGCATTAACATGTTAGTAAGGTTTGTTGGTTTTATTTTTGACGATGCAAATCAACTTATACTGTTATACATATGCACCGTGAACTGACATGGACTAACACAAATATATGACTTTTTTTTATTAAGTCACATTTATATGTAATAATGTTCATATTTTGGACAATGTGCCGCTTATGAAATAACTTCAAATAGCCTCTGGTAAAACAGCAAAGTTATAACTTTATATATATATTAAATGTGTATCAGTGAACAAATACAAGTGTGCTTTGAAAATGTGCATACAAAACAGGTATTTGCGAAACAGATAATAATAAATAATAACAAAAAAATTAGAAACGAAGACAGTGTGCTTTAAAGCAAACAGAAAAGCTGTAGTGTCCATCTACTTTCTGTGGAGAAGAGCTGCTGCCAAATTTGCGAAGACCGAAGCAAAAGCCTCAGATTCCTTCTCTCTCTGAGACATCTCTTCCCGTCTGAGTTGTGCCTCATAATCCAGCTCCTCTCTTCTCATCATCATTTCTTTGTTCATTTCTTCTCTTCTTAACTTGCGCTCTTCTTCCAGCGGTTTCTGTGTTATGTCACGCATGCAAAAAAAAAGCTTTGCGTTTGCGACTTTCTGAAAAACAGAAAAGGGGGAAAAAAAAAAATACATGAACAATAAGCTCCACATCTGGGATGTACTCTGAATTCAGGTATTGGGAGATCTGTAAGGTTGGAGCCATCTATTTAGCAGGTACATTAAACTCCAAATGACCTGGTCTGGTCCTTTGTGGAATATGATGTGATCCCCCTCTGATTACTGTAATGTCTTGGGGACCGTTGTGTCTCTCTGTAATTAACATACATTTAGATGCAATATGATGAGACATACAAACATGCAATAATTCTTTGGTGGAATCTGTTTATAGTAGCATACCAGGTGTAGATGTTAGCAGCGGAGGTGTAGACGGCCCCTGCTCAACTTCAGACTCCAAGAAATCACTCTGAGATTCCAATTCTAACACAAAAAATAAAATAAATACATAAGTACGTACACATGCATGTCAGTCACTAGCAATATTTGATTTGTTTTGCAAGTAAAAGTTGGGTTGCTAGCAAGGTAAATTCACTCACCGACTGTTGTGGCCGCCATAGTATCCCAAGTCGTCTCCCCAGTAACGGAGGGACGGTGACCCAGCACACCGTCCATAATCACAAACCACGGAAAGGACCTTCTCTGAGCTTTGTCCATTGTGCGTTTTTATGGCTTTATACTGCGCCCGCAATTTCTTCAACTTGTCTCGAACTTGCATCGTAGTGCGCTGGATACTTAGCTTAGCGAGTTCTGCAACGATATATTTTATTACGTCTTCGTTCCTGCAGACACCGTCAAACTGGCGTTGTACATTATCCTCGGCCCAAATGCTTAGAAGAGCCCTTGTATCTTCCACAGACCAGTACCAGTACATTTTAAGTTTAAAAGTTTGAGTTCAGTCCACGACGTAAGACAGCGAAAGCCGCATCATGCTTACCGGTGATAAACTCCGCCTTTCACCTTGACCACGCCTCTAGCCCCAGCTGGCCCGCTTTGGCCCAAGGTTTTCGTTGGGCCAAAAAACCAGGGCCATTGGCCCCGAGGAAGCACCGACGAGGCATGATCAAGCCCCGGAAGTGACAGTGGAAACGCGACTGGCCCTGGCACGCACTAGCACGCCCGCTTTTGGCCGACAGTGGAAACATGGCTAGTGACCCATTTTTGTGTTGTTTTTGAGGTTTGTGTTTGGATTATTGTATGGTCGGAAGATCCAAACACGTCCCATTATAAGATCTCTAACAGAGTCAGTCACTTATTGATTTTTTTTCTGTTGGTATTTGATAGAATCCATGATGCCATGTGTCTAAACAAGATGTCCAGGACCTCTAGCAGAAATATAGGCCCACAATATCAAAAATACAGCAGTATATTTCATTGTACACATGGGGTACTTTTTATCCCTGTGTTCACCAAACCCATCTTGAGTGTGAGATCTTTCATCTGACCGTAGAATCCAGTCCCATTTGAAGTTCCAGTCGTGTCTGATAACTGAATATGCTGGAGTTTGTTTTTGGATGAGCGAGGAGAATTATTCTTGAAACCCTCCCAAACAACATGTGGTGATGTAGGTGCTGTTTAACAATTTTTTTTAAGGTTTTCTGACCCCAAGACTATTTTCTGCAATTCTCCAGCTGTGGTCCTCTGAGAGTCTTTAGCCACTCAAACTCTCCTCCTCACCGTGCATTAGGTTGATATAGACACACGTCCTCTTCCAGGCAGTTTCATAGCATTTTATGTTGATTGGAAATTCTTAATTATTGCCCTGATGGTGGAAATGGGAATTTTCACTGCTCTAGCTCTTTTCTTAAAGCCACTTCACTAATTTGTGAAGCTCAATTATCTTTTGCTGCACATCAGAAATATATTCTTTGGTTTTTCTCATTGTGATGGATGATTAAGGGAATTTGGGCTTTGTTTTCCCTCCTATTTATATTTCTGTGAAACAGGAAGCCATGGCTGGATAATTTCATGTTCATAATCACCCTGGAGTGCTCAAAACTGTGAATATGAATGGGAATATATACTTCAGAGATATTTTACTCATAAGGATTTCTAGGGGTGCCAATAATTGTGCCCAACGTGTATTTGAGAAAAACATTTATTTCATAATGATATTTCCCCATTTTAAATTCTTATTATCCAATGAAAGGTTAGATTTTTGTGAATTTTTAAAATAAAAGATTAACAATGCAGATTAATTTTCACAGCCTTCTTTGATAATATTTACCAAGAGTGCCAATATTTTTGGCCATGACTGTATAAAGCAAATTGCTTTGTCAGACTGGGGGGCATTTTACCCCACCTTTTTGTTAAAAATCTAATAACATGAAAACTCTGGACAATTGCAATTGCGACAGCTTGATCGTGATTTGAGCAGGCCCCATAGCAAATTCACAGTAAATACAATGAGTCATTACCAGATATATGGCCTACCAGTCCAGAATCAGCCATGATCCTATGCAGAAATGCAGAATTAGATGTTCTTTCCTAATGAAGTGGCGAGTGTTCAGTTCAAATGTAGCACTCCATGCCTGTTCTTTTAATGTCGTTAAAGCTTTAACTTAAACAATTTGTAGTTTGCTTGAAAAAAATACTTATACTTATTAAATATATAAACTTATTAAAATACTTATTCAATAATTTTTTTTGTTTAGTTCTTCTGAATGACCAACTTAATTTTACTTAGACATGCTAAAATATCTTACTCGTTGATTACTTGAAGTAGTTCTCCAACCCAGTTTGTGTTTTTGTAATATGTATATCTAGCTGCTGCTGATGGTTTAATGAACTGAGGAATGTTCTTGCAACCTTGAATGCATTTTTGGTTTTCGATTTTGAGGTCCGTTTACTGCTCTGGTGAAAGAATTGTGATTTGACTACCTTAAGTCTTTATTCCCTTTTTATTTTGCATAATGCATCCATTTGATATATATAGACTGCCTCTTGTGCAGAACATCAAAAATAATCAATAATTTCAAACCATTTTATAATATTAATTTAGAAATTAGAAATATAAATTTTTGACTATTTTGACAACAATAAATGAACTCAGATGTATTTTAAATATGTCTGTGCTGAACTTATTCTTAAACTATTACTCAATTACAGGAAAGTGAAATTTAACTATTTATTAGCCAATGGCTAATGACAGACATTATTTAGTCACCTGGCATGAAATGTAGTCACATACTCGAATGATTTACTCATGTAATGTATAGGTTTGTTTTGTAACTTATTTGAATTGGCACATATCTGCACTATTTATAGATATCATTGATAGTTTTGTGTAGCCACTATTAGATACAATGATACCTCATCTGTCATGAAGGCCCTTTGAAAGAAAACAGTCTTTATAAGGGGCTTCCAGTCTTTACCAACTTCAGTCAACCTAGAAACTGGTGACATGTAAATCTTTCCTTCCTCTCATTGGTAGATCAGTGGCAGAGGAAACTTCTCCAGACTGGTTTGTGGCTGAAGTTTCATGTGACTAATGCTACCAATGAAACTGAAAGATTCATATTAATTTTGTTAGTTTGCCCTCAAAGCCATTTTATTTGACAGAACCTTAATACTTTTCATGTGACAAATGCTACCAACTGGTGACATGTAAATCTTTCCCTCCTTACATTATTTTAAACTTAAAATATTTTCCTTACTATTTAAACTTTGCGTTTGCAATGAATAATTTGACTATTTACAATCAGGGAAAAAGTGCTTCTGTTTTAATATGATAATATTTACATGTAACTGAATGATGTTTAGATTTCAGTTTCCCTAGAGACTCGATATGTAACAAGATGTCTCTCTTGCAATTGGATGGTTTTGGAAGTTGGTTCAGGAAAAACATATCATAACTAATCAATGGTTGTGGTTTTGTTTGTGAAATGCCAAGCCACTGATACGGAACCATAGAGTGAGTTTATTGTCAGCATTCTGTGGGAAATGTCAGTGTGTTTACTTTCTGATGAGTGAGTCAAACCAGATACACAAGACCACAGAGGGAGTATCAAATAAATATATAACCTATATATAAGTTAAGGTGTTTTTTTGTTTTTTTTTAAACAGCAAATTAAATAAAAATTTCTCAATCATAAGCTTGATTAAAAAGCTTTTTTAAAAATGTATTTATTTATGAATGAATAAGGTATATCTTCGTAAATATGACAGTACCTTTCACATGATTAATACAGTTTCTTATAACCATGTGACTATTTTATAAGGAAATCTGCACTGTTTATAGATAGGCTATCATTGATATTTTTGTGTAACCTACTAGATAGAATTATACTTCATCTTTCCCGAAGGTCCTTTGAAAAAAAAGCAGTCTTTAAAAAAGACAACGTCAATCAACCTAGAAACTGGTGACATGTAAGTCTTTCCCTCCTCTCATTGGTAGATCAGTGGCAGATGAAACTGGTTTGTGGCTGAAGTTTCATTTGGCTTATGCTACCAATCAAAACCGAAACTGAAAAATTCATATTATTTATTTTTTTGCACTTAAAGCCATTTTATTTTACAGAACCATGGTTTATATTGTACTTTAAATAATTCCACATAAATAGTAATATCCCTACAAGTAAATAAGATCCAATATTCCAATTTTTTTCAAGAAAAATGTTAAATGTGACATCAGTGGTAGTTGCTCACAAATATTTGCAGACCTTTAAGGTTGAAGGGTTGATCCAAGTATCATCTCAATTGATCTGAGTAAAGTTACCTTATTCAAATGTAAAATATTTTCTTTACTATATAAAATTTACATTTGCGATGAGTAACTTGACTGTTTAAAATCAGGGAAAAAGTGCTTCTGTTTTTAATATGACAATGTAACATGTAACATGTAAACTGATTAATGTTTAGATTTCAATTTCCCTAGAGACTCGATATGTAATAAGATGTCTTTCTTGTAATTGAATGGTTTTGGAGGGTGGTTCAGGAAAGACATGTGATATAGTCAATGGCTTTGGTTTTGTTTGTGAAATGCCAAGCCTCTGAAACTGAACAATATGGTGAGTTTATTGTCAGCATTCTGTGGGAAATGCCAGTGTGTTTTCACTTTCTGATGAGTGAGCCAAACCTGAAACACATGACTCAAGATGGACATACAGTATATACTGTATATAGGCTATATAAGTAAAAATAAAATAAAACAAAATTAAAATTATATTTGCTTGTTTGGTTGCATTAAGACCATCAAACATTGGAAAATGTGTGCAATGCAATTGTTGACTGTCAGATGATAAAATACTTGGCTTTAACAATTATGAACAGTAGAATGAGATATATTTTTATAAAAATGACAGTAACTTTCACATGATTAATGCACTTTCTTATAATCATGTGACTATTGTATGAGGAAGTATCACAAACCTAAATACTTGGTGCAGGTTTGGCTGTGTTTATGACAGTCATGGAGCTCTGGGGACTTTCCAAAACTAGTTTAATGTGATAACATACTGAAACAAGTTCTTTGGCAGAAACCCTCAAGCATCATTAAGACAATAGGCATAATTATTTGCCAATCTGATCAAAAATCCCCTATAAATCCTTAATACTGTAATCTCAACGATAATTTCAGTGTTTTGATAACCAGTTGCACCATAGAACAGAACTATTTATTCTGAGATTATACAATGTTACAATTCAAATACTTCACATAGAAACCCTTTAAATCAAATACCATCTATGCCATATTCCATTGATTCAATGGAATATTGAATCTTAACCACTTGTCCTCTAAGAGGTCACAGAGATGCTGGAGCCTATTCCAACCCTTCAGGCAAAAGATAGGAAAATCCCCAGATGGATAGCCATCACATGGTTTAGACTGCCATCATTGTGGTTATTAATATTAACAACATTACTGTGTTTACTGTGTATTTACCGTTGATATAATACTGTCACCTAGAGGTTGCAAAAACAAATTACAGTCTTCTGTCTTAAAGGGGTGGTCTAATGGATTTTTTCGAAGGTTTGATTGTGTTTATGGGGTGCACAGCAACATGTGTTTATGCTTCATTTTTTTAAAAATCGCATTATTTTTCACATATTTTACCTGTATTGTACACAGCTTTTCAGCAAGCATAAAAATGGCCGGTTGACCCAAGAGTATAGAAGACCAAGAGGCGAAACTCTGATGCTTTCTGGGTGAGCCACTAGATGGTGCCATTTAGGGGTGAAAATTCCAACTGAACAACAGCACAGATACACAGAAATAGACAGAATAACAACGAAAGAGAAGTCAAAGGGAATAAAAGAACGCAATGTGGGCAATCCACTGCAAAAACTATCAGTGTGACAGTAAAAATCTTGCCTTTCATTGTTTTCTCAAAGACCCTGACAGGTGATTATTCACAAAAGTGTAAAAATATTGTGTGTTTTGAAGTGACATAGCGCTGTCTTATGCACCTGCTTTAACTGTTTTCAGTCTAGCAGTAAACTTAAATCCTTTTAGGAACTGCAGGTCCTAGCCATAGAAAACATAATAATGATTTATATGGATATTACACTAAGTTAGAGCTTATGCAACTTCCCACATTTACAATTACTTACTATATTATTATTTACTATTAACTAGGTCTGAAATATATATTGTACGTTTTAATCCACTGGAACACACTACAAACATGATGATCTAGAACATGATGCATTGTGTCTGTCATAAATAAATAACTAAACAATTTTGGAGAAAGTGGCTGTACGTGTGTGTGTGTTTACATAAAAAAACTTTCTTCTTGTTTACAGTCTTCCTTTAACGGACATTAAGCTGTTATATATTTACTGTTCAACATTCCTAATTTTTATGTCATTAATTGAATTTCATATGTTGGTATTAATTCAGTGTTTGTAATGCTAACACTTGGACTTGAAATATTTTCAACCGGATCTGACATGATTTCAAGAGCAAAAGGTTTGAAAAAAGAGAAGACTTTAAAATAAAGGCTGTTTCTTAATTCCAAGAACGCAAAGAACGGACTTGTGTTCTCGTGGTCTTGGTCTTGCCAAGCTTCCTCAGAAGAACGAACTCGGAAGAACACGAGAACACAGAACGCACCCTTATGAGAATTGAGTTGTACTGTGTTCTTGCTTAAAGGTGCAGTAGTGTTGCCAACTAATTTTCAGAGAAAGTTGCTAAAGGAAGGTCAATTTGTTGCTAGAAGTTGCTAAATGACGTTGTGATGTCATTGGGCGATGACGTAATTGCGTAATCACGGTGCAAAATTGTGTCACAACATCAAACCTCAGCAAAAATATGTATTTTATACAGTATTGTTCAAAATAATAGCAGTACAATGTGACTAACCAGAATAATCAAGGTTTTTAGTATATTTTTTATTGCTGCGTGGCAAACAAGTTACCAGTAGGTGCAGTAGATTCTCAGAAAACAAACAAGACCCAGCATTCATGATATGCACGCGCTTAAGGCTGTGCAATTGGGCAATTAGTTGAAAAAATAGCAGTGTCTGCCTTTGACTGTACAAACTCAAAACTATTTTGTACAAACGTTTTTGTTTCTAGGATTTAGCAATCCTGTGAATCACTAAACTAATATTTAGTTGTATGACCACAGTTTTTTAAAACTGCTTCACATCTGTGTGGCATGGAGTCAACCAACTTGTGGCACCTCTCAGCTGTTATTCCACTCCATGATTCTTTAACAACATTCCACAATTCATTCACATTTCTTGGTTTTGCTTCAGAAACAGCATTTTGATATCACCCCACAAGTTCTCGATTGGATTAAAGTCCGAGATTGGGCTGGCCACTCCATAACATTCATTTTGTTGGTTTGGAACCAAGACTTTGCTCGTTTACTAGTGTGTTTGGGGTCATTGTCTTGTTGAAACAACCATTTCAAGGGCATGTCCTCTTCAGCATAGGGCAACATGACCTCTTCAAGTATTTTAACATATGCAAACTGATCCATGATCCCTGGTATGCGATAAATAGGCCCAACACCATAGTAGGAGAAACATGCCCATATCATGATGCTTGCACCACCATGCTTCACTGTGTACTGTGGCTTGAATTCAGAGTTTGGGGGTCGTCTCACAAACTGCCTGTGGCCCTTGGACCCATAAAGAACAATTTTACTCTCATCAGTCCACAAAATGTTCCTCCATTTCTCTTTAGGCCAGTTGATGTGTTCTTTGGCAAATTGTAACCTCTTCTGCACATGCCTTTTTTTTAACAGAGGGACTTTGCGGGGGATTCTTGAAAATAGATTAGCTTCACACAGACGTCTTCTAACTGTCACAGTACTTACAGGTAACTCCAGACTATCTTTGATCATCCTGGAGGTGATCATTGGCTGAGCCTTTGCCATTCTGGTTATTCTTCGATCCATTTTGATGGTTGTCTTCCGTTTTCTTCCACGTTTCTCTGGTTTTGCTCTCCATTTTAAGGCATTGGAGATCATTTTAGCTGAACAGCCTATAAGTTTTTGCACCTCTTTATAGGTTTTCCCCTCTCCAATCAACTTTTTAATCAAAGTACGCTGTTCTTCTGAACAATGTCTTGAACGACCCATTTTCCTCAGGCTTTCAAATGCATGTTGAGCAAGTGCTGGCTTCATCCTTAAATAGGGGCCACCTGATTCACACCTGTTTCTTCACAAAATTGATGACCTCAGTGATTGAATGCCACACTGCTATTTTTTTGAACACACCCCTTTCAACTAATTGCCCAATTGCACAGCCTTAAGAGCGTGCATATCATGAATGCTGGGTCTTGTTTGTTTTCTGAGAATCTACTGCACCTACTGGTAACTTGTTTGCCACGTAGCAATAAAAAATATAATAAAAACCTTGATTATTCTGGTTAGTCACATTGTACTGCTATTATTTTGAACAATACTGTATATGTTCATTTAGATTTGTCTTTAAAATAATATGCATAATATAATATTAAAATATAAATAACTGTATTTAAAAAAACATTGAATTATTGAACACTTACACATTTTTGAATGATTACAATTAAATTTTTTTTTTTTTAATAGCTAGTAAACTAGTAATATAACACATTCTCAACAATTATGCTTTAAGCAGTGTATTAGTAGTTAGTATGCTACACTCCAAGAAAAGGCTGTAAAAATAGGGCACAATCTATTATGTTAATATGAAAGAATTTTACGTATTGGTTTTTTACCTGCATTTTAAATTACGCATTGTGTTTTCGGGTTACAGGGTTACAATGGATAATGGATAACGTCCTGGAAAATTACTAGTAGCCTATATTTTCCATTTTTCTTACAGCATACTAACTGATCAACAATCGCAAGTACAAGCTATAACAAAGTGTAGCCTATCATAAATGAACAATTATTCAATTGTTCAGTTGTTGTTATTATTATTATTATATTGAAGAAATGCAAATAGCAGCTAATTCAATTAATGTGATGTGTGTACTGCTAGGCATCTTTGGTTTTCTTTTTGTGTAATTTGGATGGAAAATGTGTGTCTTTTTATTGTCTGAGTCACTTATCAAATGTTGCTAAAAGTTGCCAAATAAATTTTAAAAAATTGCTAAATTTGTTGCTAGGTGCTTTTGGAAGAAAAAGTTGCTAGGGTAGTCTGAAAAGTTGCTAAATTTAGCAACAAAATTGCTAAGTTGGCAACACTGGCAGTAGGAGATCTCGGAAAATGCTAACTTTAGCCTGATAGTGTAACCGTAGTATTACTACAATATAACTGTAGTAAAACCATGGTATCAGAACCATGGTTTTTTAAAACCATAGTATGCACCAAAAAACCACGGGTACTACAGTCATGGTTAACTACAGTTTTACTATAGTAAAACCATGGTTAATTTTCGTAAGGGTATGTGCGCCTGCCACGTCCCCAGTAACCGCTTGCCTCGCGACCATCACTATGGCGTTCGGCCGGGTCTATTAATATTACGCTGTTACTTGCACTCGTCTCACTGAACGTGACGTCTGCATCTGCCACATCACAGTTCTGCTGCCTGAACGTGACGTCTGCGTGACGTTTACGTCTGCCACATCAAAGTTATTCTGCCTGAAAGTGATGTCTGCGTCTGCTGCAAGGGTTTCCAGCACTTTCCATAAACTTATTCATGCTTTATTATTCATATTCATTCTCTTTTATTGTTTTACTCCTCCTCAATTTTGTATAGTTAGCTATTAAAGGAACACTCCACTTTTTGGAAATAGGCTCATTCTCCAACTCCCAAGAGTTAATAAGTTGAGTTTTACCGTTTTGAATCCATTCAGCCGATCTCGGATCTGGCGATAGCACTAGCATAGCTTAGCATAGATCATTGAATCCTATTAGACCAGTAGCATCGCGTTCAAAAATGACCAAAGAGTTTCGATAGTTTTCCTATTTAAAACTTGACTCTTCTGTAGTTATATCGTGTACTAGGCGGCGGAAAATTAAAGTTGCGATTTTCTAGTCCGATTTTGCTAGGAACTATAGTCTCATTCCGGCGTAATAATCAAGGAACTTTGCTGCGGCGGCAGGCGCAGTGATGCGCAGCGCCTGAAAGTAGTCCCCAGCCAGGTACCTGGTTATAATATGGCTGGGGACTGCTTTCAGGCGCTGCGTATCACTGCGCCTGCTGCCGCCGCCAAAGTTCCTTGATTATTACGCCGAATGAGACTATAGTTCCTAATCATATCGCCCAGAAAATCTAACTTTTCATTTTCCGCCGGTCTTAGTACACGATATAACTACAGAAGAGTCAAGTTTTAAATAGGAAAACTATCGAAACTCTTGGTCATTTTGAACGCGATGCTACTGGTCTAATCGGATTCAATGATCTATGCTGTTATGCTAAAAGTGCTATCGCCAGACCTGGAGATTGGCTGAATGGATTCAAAACGGTAAACTCAACTTATTAACTCTGGGGAGTTAGAGAATGAGCCTATTTCAAAAAGTGGAGTGTTCCTTTAAGTGCTATTTACCTTTCTTATGTATGCTATAGCTTATTCCAAATTGTAAATACTAATTTGTACAAATGATATTAACATTTCTGTATGCCATTGTACAAAAGACATCAAATAAAGATACATTAAAATAATAAATATTTTGGAGTGGCAAAGAGTTTCAGACTTTCTGTTTATTATTATTATTATTTTTTAAAGTACTTAAAGCTCTGAAACAAAGGATGGCTTACATTGTTTGTTTTTTTTGTTTGTTTTTTTACCATTTGCATGTATGAATATGATATTTTATCCAAAAATAAAACAAAGTTGACAACATTTAAAAAAGAGAATTTAAATCACATTAAAGAAAATATATCCTGCAAAACAAATGGAGGAATTGTTTACATTTGTACTGTTTCAGAAAAAGAATAATAAAAAAAAAAAATAAAAAAAAACACATGGGTCCACTTAAAATTTAAATATTTTCTGTATAAAATCACTAACAGGGTAAATCCTAAACATAATTCTGTAATGTGTCTCCTTAACCTTTGGAGCAACTGTAAGATAAAAGGTAAAATATTTATCTCCTACCGAGGGTTCAGCATCTCTCAGAAAATAGCACTGATAATCTCCTGTAGCTATACGTTTAAATTCTTCATAAATTAGTTTTTTAATAGGCCTATACACTTAGGCTACTATCGAAGAGATCTTAGCCTCTATACTTCCCTTTCTCCCAAAACTGCTTATACAGCTGTTATTAAAACAATTCAGTTTTGTAAGTAATGAAAAAATAATTATGTTTAGAAAAACGTTTGGAGAATTTTTTGTTCGTTAAAGGTAAGGTTTTTTTTTTAAATTTTTTATTTACATTAAAGACAAAGCGGCCAGCTGCAGACAGTAAGATGATAAAAGCCTATGTTTGATCAATTTAGCCTTCTCAAGTCATCACGACTAGTCTAAAATAAAATCTATAAAACAATTCAAGCATATCACAATGGTACTTGTTTAAATGTTTAACCTATGTGCGCTGTTCGACGCATATCATCAGTTTGTGCGGAGAATAGAAGCTGAAGCCGCTCTGCAGGACATGGAGGCGCCAGCACGATCACTTGCTTTTTTTTCTTACAGTAGAAACAGCTTAAAATATGCCATAGTTTTTGCTTATAAAGGTAAGAGTACATCATTCGGAACTGTTTACTACAACGGAAAACTGAGCGTTCGGATGTTGCTATTCTCTATCAACTCGGAGCTCTTTCGCAGTTAATAAACAATCGGTCTGATTCTCTGGAAAGATCGGAGAAAATACACGAGCGATTACCGGCATGAAAATACCAGACAAATTACTAGTGTGAAGGAAGCTATCGAATTCACGAGTGCTGAAGTCAACAGTCTGAAAGCCAAGTACGGAGTGGTGGAATCTACGACGGGCAAAATGAAACAGATTTCCATGGAGCAAGACAGAAGGCTGTCACAGGTGGAAAGTTACTCGCGACGGTGGAATCTGAGACTCTATGGTGTTCCAGAAAGAGAAAGAGAAGATGTTCGCGGAAGGGTCATTGAGGTTTGTCAGCATATCTTACCAGAGGACAAGGACAAACTTCCAAATGCCATTGACATTGTTCACAGGTTAGGACGCAAACAGCCGAACAAGACCAGAGGAATTATTCTGCAGTTTGCTTCTCGTTTCTACCGGGATGCTGTGTGGCGTGCCAACGCGGTCTCATCAATCTGCGTATAAATAACACGAGTTTACACTGCGTGTAATGCATACGCCAAAGTCCACTTTTGCGTGCATATGACACGCCGATCTTTCCCATTAACTTCAGTGGAGAGCAGATGCGTCCGAATACCACGCAGCATCTTCAGCGGCAGTGACGTCACCAGCGAGGCTCGGTCACGGCTCGGTTCGCCCGGTTCACCTGATGCGCGGTACACCTTCAAACAGGTAAGTAAAGGCAACGCTCTCTTTATGTAACGAGATCACGGGTTTAACGGTATTATTTTAATTATTTCAGTGTTTCTGCATCACATTGGATGAGGTAATGTGTTCAAATGAGTTGTTAGTGGAGCTAGCACAGCTGGTAGCCTGCCATTGACATTAGCTAACACATTGCATACTGCAAGGAGTTGTATGGTAATATGCACTGATCTATATATAATTTAATAATATATAATCTCTATTATAGATCATGGCGTAGTATGCCATTCCAGACACAATTTATGTGCCATGTTGTCATTATCACGTGACCTGCCAGCACAGGTCGCCTATGTAATATAAGGGGACAAAAGCTAATAATTATTTGTTTATATTTAAGGCATTGACTTTGCATTTTAGAACTGCTTTAAATGTTGACATTTCTAGGTGAAGTGAATCGACTATTTTCGCCTTACCCTCGTCAGTCAGTTAATCAACTAAGGAGAATTGGGCATTTCACTCCATCCCAAACTCCTAGAATGAAGAAAAAGTGTGTGTCATACACACACAGATTTTTTTTGCCTAGCCAGGCGGAAAGAGTCAGTAATACCCAAGGTGCCTGAAAAATTTCAACTGGAAAGAGCAGGACTAGGAGAAAAGAAAATAATTTTCTCTGGTGAGTATGCACTGTAACAGGTCAGTTACCCATTTGATATATCTTATTTTACAAGGACAGTAGCATAGTGTTTCATATAGGGATGCACTGATAGTTTAAAAAACCATATTAGTAGGTGTTAGTAAAACCATAGACAAAAGTTCCTTGTGTACGTTCTGTAGACTGCTGATTTTTGTTCATGGTATTTCAGCTGCAACAGAATATTTTGCAAAAAGACAGAAAAATATATTTGATACCTAAATGTTTGAATGTTTTTTCTTTAATGAAATCAAAACTAGGAATCCATAAGAATTGATAAGCAGAATCAGAAAGGCTAAAATTAAGATGATACCCAACCCTAGTCCACATTGTCCTGCTATATTTTGTGTAGATTTAGTTTTGTTTTAGCAAGTATTTTACCGTTTTATCCAGAGAAAAACGGATTATGCCACAAACATTATACAACTTATGAGCTATCAATTTGCTATATTGCCTTTTTAATGCTATAGCCAATATGTTGATTGTTTTAAATTGATCAAGTTATATCAGAGTCCGATGCATTGATTCATCTCTAGTTACATATAAATTTTCTGTTTGATTATATTAAGAAATGATCAGCATGTTAATGTGTATTTTCTTCACATTTTTTCCCTTAACAGACAGATACTGTTCTTCATTAGAATTTAGTCAAGAGCTCATGCGCCAGTTTCCAAAACTGAGTGAGGCTGGTGGTTTTCAGCTTTTGAAGAGACAAGGCTGCACCAGGACAAAAATTCTGGAACCCATCCCATGTCCAGATGAAGGCTACACTCCTGAGTATCTGTGCTCTGATGCAGTCAGAATAGGAGCTGCAACAATTTATATAAGACCACTGCAAAAAGATCTGAATACAGAAGTAAGTGTTTATAAAATGAGAATTGAAAAATTGTAGAAATTTGTGATGTTTTGCAGAATACCAAAGTGCTTTTTTTTTTTTTTTTTATACAACTTTGCACAAAGGTTGAGTTTGTGACTGATAATTAGTTTCATGTTGTGACTGATTACCAATAAATGTGGGATGTTATAAATTGTAACAACATAAATTATATCACATGAATATTATTATTTTTTTAATATTGTTTTTAGGGGCGTATAGACGTAGTGTATCATTTAAGCCACATACTCACAACTGCAGAATATGGTTGTCAGACCACTATTTTAGTTCACACACAGTTCAGTTATTTTCAGGAGTGACAACCACATTTTATAACCAAACTCACTCACAGTGGTTTTGGAGCTATTTCAGAGCTCAAAATTTCATTTACATTTAAGCAGATCACTTTTGAACTGCAAGGGCTAGAAACTAAATTATAAACTATAGAGAAAAGAGGAAAAAAAAAAAAAAAAAAAAATTTTTTTTTATATATACACACACACACACACACACACACACACATACGATCAGATCAGCAATTAATTTTGCACTTTGAGTTAGTCAGTATTTTATAGAAGATTTAGGTATCATTAAATCAGCATGCTTTGCTAATGGAGAGCAACATGGCCTGCCTTATTTTCTAGCAGCTTTGGTTACCATTTTCCAATAAAGGATTTACCTAGAACGGTGGTTTTCAAACCTGTCCAGGTTTGAAAACCACTGACCTAGAAATATTTTAAAAGTGCCCACAGACTGCATGAGAGTAAGTAAATTATGAATTTTCATTTTTGGCTCAACAGTTCCTTTAACACTCTCACTGCATTTCTGTAGTATTTAAGCCTTTGTAATTTAAGCATGTTTTTGTCAGGTTGCTGTAAGACAAGCGTCTGGAAATGGGCCACCAGTGGTCTGTTTGTATTGTAGCAAGGCTTTTCCATTACCGGAGATACAAGAGCATGTTGATTGCTGTGAACTGTAAGTATAGGCCGTTCAAGATTGACTGTGTTGATTATATTTTTAAGTGTCCCATTTACTTCAAAGGCCCTATTTACACACAGAGTAACATAATTTGATCAGACTTTAAAACTCCAATTATAAAAAAGATATATCTGATCCCTGATTATGATTGGCAGAGCTGCATTGAAAGATGCTGAAAATACTCTTTAAACATATGTGACCTCATTACATCAGTATTGTGGTCACAGGTATATGTGCACCACTGCATCTTTGTAAGTTGCTTGGCAACCACTCTGTTACACATTGCTGAATAACTACATTGCTTGGCAAAATAATGATTTTTTATCAAAAAATTAGTACATTTTGGTTGCTGTGTGTGCTTCATTTATGAAATCTTGCCAAGTATATGTAGTAACTCTGCTCCTTGTTATGCCTCACATCACCCCTTAGCTGTTCTAAAATCCCTGTAAACCACTTCTGTAAACATTGCCTTATAATACTCAATTTATCTCTATTTTAATTGATGTTTGCCTGTGGATCCCCTTCATATTATTATTATTATTATTATTATTATTATTATTATACCAGGTGTATATGAGGCCTTTGTTACAACAAATGGGTTTGTGATCTCATGCACAATAAACAAAGATTGATTCTTGCATTTGCAAATTAACCAGGAACAGAACTAACAGTCCCCAACAAGAAAATAGCAACATGCAGCAACAGTTTACTTGCAGCAGTACACCAGCAAATAGTCCTAACACCCTGCATTATGAAAGCAGCAGCCGAGCAGGATGCAGCAACAGCATTCCCATTCTTGAAAGCAGCAGAGAAGGGAGCATTCTTTCTGGCAGAGAGCAGGAGCATCAAGAGACCAGTGGATTTGAGATTTGTGCTGAAGTGGAAGGTCTACATATTGAGAAATATTCTAAATTGTTCTTTTGATCATATGTCTTCATATGCAAATGTGTGAGCTCTTGTGAGATTTAAAGAAATAGTGAAGAAAGTTTTCTCATTGTATCTCATTCTCATTTCGTCAGTCGTCATCATCAGTAGTTTAATTGGCTAGCATGTATAGTGTAATTGATGTAATGCAAGTGTCTAATTAAGTATTTTAATAAGTATTTGTATGTCTATAATTCATTTTCAGACTGGAAAATAGAGACTGATGAACAGCAGGCAGCATACAGGTTTCGAAGAAATTTGTTGTATAGCGCTGAAGACCGGACACCTCTAAAGGTTACTATTGATCTAACCAGCAGTATGGAAGACCGAGATAGAGAGTTTCTATCATTCTACAAGTCACACAGAACTGATTGGGAATGTCCAATGTCAATTAACCTTAAAGGTATGGTTAAAAGCTAATCTTTTTATTTTATTTTATTAAATATAGGATTATTATCTATAGTGCGTGCATAATTATTAGGCAGTTATTGTGTCTTTTTTTCCCCACCTGTGTTCAATGGTCATGCCATATCTTTGCAATTTCTGTATTGCATTAGTTTTGAATATTTCTTCTTGACATTTAATAATTTTAAACTTTTAAGTTTGAGTTAAATCTCTTTTTTGGCTCATTGTATTTGTAAAGGCAAACGTGCCTAATAATTATGCACACCTGAATATAAGAAGTTTTTCACTTTCAGTCTTCATGGACAATTATATATCAATTATAAGTGATTAAATATAAAATTACCAGTAGTTATTAAGATTGATGTGCTTTGGAATTGGTCAAATGTGCTTGGAAAGAAAATATGACCAGAATATCAATTTGCCTAATAATTATGCAGGCACTGTGTATGTTATTTGCATGTATAAAGGAAGAATTTAAGTAATAGGTTATATTTGTTTTTAAAAACATAAGCGATCAATCACTAAATCTTCCCATCTTCTAAAAACGTAAGCATCTGTTTAGTTATTTCCTTTGTTGATGGTTTTGGAAAGAGTTATATGGCCAATGATGCAGGATGAAGATGAGGATGTTCACGAGGTTCCTCTGGAATTGAAATGCCAGATGTCATCGTACCTCAGGAAGTACATTGAAAATGGTAATTTAATAGTAACACTCTTGTCACCACACATAAATTTTGAATGCCAGTTGATTCACATCTTTGTAAATTCTGCACCTACTGTTTTTACAGCTACAGCTTTGGATCTCGAGCAGCTGGTTACATTTTGGGTGGGGTGGGCAATCCTTCCAGAACATCTGTATGTGGAGGTGACTGACTCTGTTAAAATGCCCACTGCATTCACATGTAGTGAGAATATAAAACTGCCTTCTCACTATACTAACTTTATGGACTTTGAGGCAGACTTAAAAGCAGCAGTGTCTACTTTTGAGAGTGGATTTGGGTTAGTTTAATCGCATGGTGTGCTCCAGGGCTTTTTAAATGTAGAGGCTTGTCCTGTTAGACCAGTGGTTTTCAAACCTGTCCTGGAGGACCCCTGCCCTGCACATTTTGTATGTCTCCTAATCAGACACACCCAATTTAGTTCTTGCAGTCTCTACTAATGAGCCGATGAGTGGAATCAGGTGTGTTAGATGGAGACATACAAAATGTGCAGGGCAGGGGGTTCTCCAGGACAGGTTTGAAAACCCCTGTATTAGACTATGTTCCCTGCCTTCAGGCTCTGTTTGATCGGACTGTTTAGAGAGAGAAAATTTGTTTTTGAAATTAAATTGTAATAAGTTACATAATTTGTAACAATGTTGTAATTTGATGTGAAAAAACAACAGTAAAATGAATAGTAGTTTTAATATTTGTAGAGGTTTATTCAAGTTTAATCATTAATTGTAATTACTAGCCAGTGCATGAGATAAAAAAATGAATTGTTTATCAATAAACTAATTGGATTCACAGATCTTAAAAGTGGACCACGTTAAGTTATTATAAGAGGTGGAAGTTTCAGTGATTATGACATTAACTGGTTAATCACACTGACTGTGTCAAGGTAAATTTGAACAGAATTTAACAATGGAACTTCAGGATGAGGCAAGGTTGCAATTTCCTCATTGGTTAGCTCTCGTGTTAGCTGAACCTCTGGGATAGTCACACCCTCTTCCGTCATCCACCTGGAGTAAAATACAAATAATCTGTTACATTCCCCAGTTTGGTTTGGTAAATATGCTTCTGTCCTCAGTTTTGTGTCGAAATGACAAGCAAATAACACTATTTTTTGTTGTTGCATGGTTTATGAAGGTAAACATAAAAGGTCTTAAAAAAAAAAAAAAAAAAAAAGTAATCTTAAGACCAATATATGGAATAAATTAACGGGAGCACAATATGTCAACAGGTTCTCTAAATGTCTACACAATTTTATAACGCTTAAAAGTTTGAAAATACGACCTCCAGTCAGTGTTATTGTCATTTATAATTGTGATCCTATTATGTATATTTTTTTAGTTACAGTCATTTTGTCTCTTTTTTTTAATTAAATATTCTATATTTTTATTTAACTATAATAATCCTGCTTCATCAGATCTCCATTAATCAATTTTACGAAAAAAAAAAAAAAAAAAAAGTAGCTTAACTACAGTATAGAATCACTGCAAAAAAAAAAAAAAGCACTCGGACTTTCCTCAGTATTTCTGTTTTTGTTTTGTTTTTTGCAGTACAAATATCTAAACATGTTTAAATAAAGATACATTTACCAGAGGAGAAAAAATACTGAAGATAAGTCTGTAACGATCAGCTTAACAGGCTGGGTTACAAGTCTTGGTTCCTGAGAAATGTATCAAAAAGAGTGTTTGTTTAAAACAAGAAAAAAGAATCTGCCTCCAGGACAGAGTTTTCCCATGCCTGCTTTAAGCCAGGGGTTTTCAAACCTGCCCTGCACATTTTGTATGTCTCCCTTATTAGTCACACCCAATTCAGGTCTTGCAGTCTCTACTAATGAGCTGAATCAGGTGTGATAGATGAGGGAGACATGCAAAATGTGCAGGACAGGGGGCCTCCAGGACAGGTTTGAAAACCACTTACCTAGAAAACAGTTTCAGTAATTCAGTTTCTTGTTCGTCATCCACTACTGTAAATTGGTCATTTGTGATAGTAAGGTAACTAATTTGTTTAACTATCTGCAAGTACCTGGTATGGATCTTGAATATCTTGGAACCTTGTCCAGAGTTGCAGTGGGGACTGGTTGCCTGCTGTTCTTATTTTATGATTGTTCCATGCCTCCTGGAAGAACGCAAGATGCCTTTGAAGCTGGGGCAGATAGGTCCAATGCAGAGCAAAAAGATGCACTTCGTTGTCAGGGTTTAATGTGCCATCTGCCTCCAGATCCAGGAAGAGACAGGAGAACAGGTCCAAGACATGCTCGTAAACATCCCTCCACAGTATTCCGATACAGTAATTATAACATCAATGTTTCCTCCTTATATAAGTGGTTCTCAATTCCAGTCGTGGCAATGGTATATCACTTTGAGTAATGATAAAAAATAAAGAACCTTTGATTATGGACACTGCGCCCTGTGATGTGGGAGTGTCGGTTTTCCCCTCGATTGGACACCATGAAGTGGGCCACGTCAACATTCTCCCGGCCCTTATCAGATCTCACTCTGGAGGGCAAGCCAAAGCGATTCACAGCTTCTAGGAAACTGTGCAGCACAACAGAAGCACTATTTTTCGTGGCAGCTTTTAAGTATACAATCATCCTGCTGAAGCCATCTATTCCCCCGTGGACCACAATCCTCCACCTATGCAAAGATGTTTGAAATGCAAGTCTTTTCTGTTGACGGAATGATTATAAACTTAAACCTATGAACAAAATGTCAGAACACTTTAAAAGTATGCACATTCAAATGGAAATTCTGTCATTAGCCCTATTCAGATGGTAATCGTTTCTCGTGTGGATATCTGTAAAAATAAATTTGCATGACAACAATGCATTTAAGATGCCGTTTTATTTATGGTGGAGGAGCGAGTTCTGTGATCCTATGAAACTGGGAAAGTGCTGCTCACATGGTTGTGGAATGATAATAAAAAGAATACATTTAATAACTTACTTTATTAAATGTGACCCTGGACCACAAAACCAGTCATAAGTGTCAATTTTTTTAAATTGAGATTTATACATCATCTGAAAGCTGAATAAATAAGCTTTCTATTGATGTATGGTTTATTAGGACAATATTTGGCTGATATACAACTATTTGAAAATCTGGAATCTGAGGGTGCAAAAAAATCTAAATACTGAGAAAATTGCCTTTAAAAGTTGTCCAAATGAAGTTCTTAGCAATGCCATATTACTAATCAAAAATTAAGTTTTGATATTTACAGTAGGAAATTAACAATATATTCATGGAACATGAACTTTACTTAATGTCCTAATGATTTTTGGCATAAAAGAAAAAAATAAATCATTTTTACCCATACAATGTATTTGTGGCTATTGCTATAAATATATCCCAGCAATTTAAGACTGGTTCTGTGGTCCAGGGTCACAAATAGGAAATTATCCTATTTATTATTCTATTTATATATTGATTTTTATGTAGGTGGTGGGAGAAAAACACAAAATTTGTATTCAAACAACAGTTTTGAACAAAAAAAAAAAAAAAAAAAAAATCACCAACTAATCCTTGTAAGTCCAAAAAATACATCCCTTGCATCCCAATGAGAATAGGGCTATTATTTATAATATTATAAAAATGTCAAAAAAAAGAAAGAATTTGTCATCCAAAGTCATAACATTTGATTATATCACCAAAAAAACAACAAAAAAAACCCTGCAATTATTTAGTAACTTATGTTCCAATCCCTTATACAACCATTAAATTGTTGGCTCGCAGAATATACAAATATCTGTTATTTTTAAATCACTTAGTCTGTTTATTGATTATTATGATTAGCATCAGCACCATGCCAGCTTTTGTGGCTATTTTATTGGAGAATACTAGGTAAGTTAAGATCAAATCATCATGCATGTTCTATGATTACAAAACAACAGTATGTAATCCATTGGTCTCAACATAAAGAGTTGTAAATAAGTAAATCATGACAGAATTTTCATTTTTAGTTAAACAATTTTTTACTTTAAAGCTTAAAAACATACCTGATAAGTTTGTGGTTGCCATCTATATGCCACATGGCTTTAGGTGCTGGAACAGAGTACTGCCGACGCCTTATTGTACGTAGTGACAAGGCTCGTAGTTGTGTTCCCTGTGGATCCACCCTCCGTAGGGACTGGCGCACTCTTTCAACTATTATAAAAAAAAAAGAAAAAAAAAAGAAAAAAAAAAGAGAGAAATGACAGAAAAAAAACATCAATTTTAATTGAAACCATTCTTAAGCTTACCTCTATAAATTCTCTGACTATTGATGACAGAAATTACTTTAAATTTTAAAAAATACTGTAAGGAAAAGGACGAATACGCATTAAACTTTCAACCAGGTCGCTGGACTCTGCTTTTGGGCCAGTGGGTGGATCCTTACAATACTTTAAATTTGAATGGTGTCTACTGTAGAAGTATGCCCAATTTTGTGCAATAAGCAGTATTTTACATTAAGATGAACAAGTCTTACTTTGTACTTTAACACTTTTTGAGCTCAAGTGGCCATGCATCATACGGTAGCCAGAGTTTGGGTAAAGGTTCTGGATTTCCGCTACAATCCTGTCTAGTTCATCATCTGATATATCTGCGTATAGGTCAGACACTCTGTAATAATGGGGAAACAAAGGTATGGTTATTAAAAGAGCAACACACAATTCATTACAAGCCACAAAGACACGAAATAGTTCTAAATTTATTTAGAAAGAGTAACAAGTCTTAGGGTTGATTTCACTAAGTGTTAATACTGTGGAGCGATCAGTGAATTGCTCTAAGGAATCTAAGGTGTCAGGTTCTAGTGCATCTACTACAGTAAATTTGGAGAGGTACAAATGTAAACCTATCAGGATACAATTATGTTCACGTATCTGCAGATTTTTCAAATTCAAATTTAAGACTGCATGTCTTACCCTGTATGTAAAAGACTCAGTCTCAGACAAATAACTTAAGGGCTTTTAAATGACATCAAACTGCACAGACTGCTTCAGAAAAATTCTGATCAACTGCATTCCTGTAGTGGATGACATATTAAGGCTGATGATACATGGGGCAACTTTTTGAGCAATGTTGCTTGGGCACTTTCCCTCTGAGAATGGGTAACATTTCTATCTGGATAGGCTACTTTAGATCAGTCGTGGGCCCTTTGTCTCACCTGGTTGCCCGTTGACGGCAACATTGCTCAAAAAGTTGCCCCATGTATCATCAGCCTTACACTTTCATTAAAAACCTTTGTAGTTGCTTTGTAAAAATCTTTGTGCAGGTTGTGGCTGTGATTACTTTGCATTTGTACTGTTTTGACCAGCAGGTGTCACTAGCGTAGGGTGAATCAAACGCTTCAGTGAATCAAAGATCAATCACTCGCTGAACCAGCACTGCCCCCTATACCCTCATTTACTATTTACTACCATGGCCGCGGGAATAATAAAATACTGTGCCGACGTCGGCCAGACGTACCTGTGCTGACCGGGAATGGTTAATAAAGTACACAAAAAAGGCTCACGTGACTTACCTTATTCCATATTCACACATACGACGACGTATAGTCATCTCCGATACGCCACAGTCTTGCGATTTCTGCCGCCTTCACACCACTCATTAAATACGCCTCCATGGTCTCTGCCGGAATATCTTGAGTTGGTCGCCCTGGCAATTGCTTTCTCCTGACTCTTTGTACCTGCAGTTGCCTCAGTAAGCTGACCTCGGTGTCTGTAAGGGCCGATATTTCCCCCATTCTTTCAAGGAGAATTTCCACTGTTGACTCCACAACATTTTCACTAAGCCTTCCCGAGGATACATCTTGGGATAGGGCACGCAAATCTGAAATTACGCCTTGAAAAGCCATAAACTTTAAACTGGATCTTGTCACCGAACTCTTCCGCCTTAAAGCTCCGCCCACGCTAGTTGATTGGCGCCAGTGTTGCCAATTTGGGGATTTTGTCGCCAAATTTAGCCACTTTCTCATTGCTGCTGCGACTTGTATTGATTTTTTTGGGACAAGGAGCTATTTTAGCTATATTTAAATAAAAATAGCGATTTTTTGGAGATTTTTTTTCCCTCACACCTCTCACATTTGCTCTCAATCATGCCATTAGGCGCGTTCAACTTTAAGCGGCGCTGCGCAGAATGGTCAGTGTATGACCTCAAAGTACCGCGAGAGCGATTCGAAAGCATAGGATCCGTCTGCTCTCGCGGTACTTTGATGTCATACACTGACCATTCTGCGCAGCGCCGCTTAAAGTCGAACGCGCCTAATGTGTCTGCGCAGTGAACACAGCAGTACATCTGCCATTCAGACATGATGACACACCACCATTTCATTATAAGCATAAAGATGGCGGAGAAAAAATATGATTACATCAGGGAACCAACTACTCAGTGCATGAACATCTTGTTTTAACCACAGACACAAAAGTTATACCACAATTCATGCACAGTCATGTCAACCAGATACTGAGAGATAGTGCATCATCATGCCATGTGCTGGGATGCAGTATTTTGCACTTACTTTGTAGTAATAGAGTGTGTTGACTGAAATAAGTTTGTATGAATAAAGGTTTTGTTTTTGGAGAATCATATTTCTTATCTGTTGTATTTGAGCAGGACAGGGATGCGCTTTGGTGACACATGAAACAAATGCCCAACATTATGTGTCTTTACATCATTTCCATCATGTTTGATGTGCTTGCAGATCACAGGAAGAAATTTACTGATTCAAATGTGTCCTGTAGAGTTACAAGTAGGCCTAAGCATTTCCTAATTTCACTTCAGATTGTTTTGTTATTGGCCTACTTCATCTTTTGTTATATTTTTTTATACTGTCATCATTTGTAAAGTAGATATATATATATATATATATATATTTACAGTGGCGGTTCTATATTGAATTACTCTCTGGGCGAGACCCCCTCTGAGCGCCCCCCACCCATCCGAGAAAAAAAAAAAAAACACAAAATTTTGCACAAACAGCCATGTTTTACTATAACAATATAAGTGTAAGACAAGCTTATATTTCTCAATTGCACAAATCATTCAACAGAACATTTGAAAAACACAATTCTGCACAAAACAGTATAAGTTATCAGAACTTAAATAAATATACTCTATGTACATAAAAGTGGCAAAAATATGTACAATCAAAATGTTTCACAATCAGGCTTTGACCTTTTTCTCTCCATCACTGTGTTTATTTGGCACTCGTCAATCAACAGATTTCCATTCCCCAACACTGTCACTCACGACCAGAAGTCAAGACTAAACCAATTCACCTCCACATAATCGTTTTGTATTACCTATTTTTATAGCCATTTCACACAATTCAGAAAAAAACAAAAACGTGCAAATTATAGGCCTGTGTTTTAATATGAATGAAATGTGCGTTATTTGGAAGAAAGTAAAGGTGTGACTGACTTTAGCCCACTAAGTGCATCAAAATCATCGTCGCTGTATGTGGATACCCAGAGCTGTATGTGGATACCCAGAGCTGTATGATACATCTTTGTACTTTTATAGAAACAAGAATAAATAAGCATCTTGCTTGGTGTGTTACTTTGTACACAACATAGTAAATCATAATTTATAGCCTATTTGTTACATAAAAATAATATTTCTATGTTAAGACTAGAATAGGCTACTTATGGCAAACATTTGTACATTCATTCTAATTGTATCCTATTGCAAATACACTCACAATAGTATAGTAAAAAATAGTTATTTGTGATTGGACCAGTGTAGTGTAATGAGACGAGCCGCCTGGCAGAAGCCCCTCCTTGACGCGAATTCGCGTCTGTTTCAGGCGCGAATGAAGAGAGTAAACTCAAAATGTTCAAGCGTCCAACTACTCGCGAATAGCGCGATTTATTCGCGCAAGTCGCGTCTGGTGTGAACGCACAGTCACACAGCTTCTGTGCACGGCACCTTCTCAGCAAGCAGGGGCGCCAATTTGCAAACCCCCACACAGTTATATGATAGATAATAGAAAACCGCTTAGCGGCGCAGATGATTTTTTTTTTTTTCAAGTGCTTGTGCCGCCCCCCACGTGTCATGAAAAAATGCCGCCCTGGGCGACTGCCCGGTTCGCCCATGCCTAAAACCGCCACTGTATATTTACTTTCCTTTACCAAATTTACCTGTATTTACTTTCTTTCATATTTGGCGACTTTTTCTGAAAAATGGAGACTTTTGAGGGTGGTTCTAGAGATTTTCTGAGGGAGGGGCTTGGCAACACTGATTGGCGCTCCTCATTTGCATTTGATTTATCAATGTCCATTTGCGATGTCCGTTTGAGCATTTGATTTATAGTTTGAGCAATTTATTTATCATTTAATTATGACAGGTTTATACTGAGTTGATCATGAAAATTAAATATCAAATACATTTGAGCATTTGATTTCTCATTTGAGAAGCCATTTTGATAGTTTGATTTATCATTTGAGTAGTTGTTTTGAGAGTTTGATTTATTATTTGATCTTTTCAGGCATTTGAATTTTCATTTGAATTTTGTTAGGAAAAAACTTCCATAGTATGGTTCCACATATGGGATTTAGAACTTTCGGTGACGTCGCATAACTGCCAAATTCAAACGTTTTCGCGCTTTGTCTGACGCTGAGATGCGCTGCACTTGTCATATAATCGCATCTATGCAGTGTTTTTAACCACATAATGTTTATTTTATGCTTTAGACATTTACATACACATAAGTACTAGTAAAACAATACATTTAGAGTTCGTAAAATACACTTAGATGTTTATGGAAGCAGCAATAACAATCCATTCAAATATAATTTTAAGACGTGTTTTATTAATATCAAATACACATAGTGTAAGTAACTATAAAGTTCACTCTATTCTTCTCCCATCTCACCCGCCACTTACTTGCATGTATTTCGCGAGAAATTGATGAATTTACGTGATGTAAATCCGACTGACAGGACTCTGAACTGCAGCGCGAACAATCATGGCGGCGTCCGTCTCGCATTACAGATCACGATCAAGATCATTTAGAACTGTTTTTAAACGATAAAACACACTCATTTGCACATATTTGTGAATCGGAATATCAGATAGTTGATTACATGGTAAGCAAGTTTATGAATATTTTGAATAAAAAAGGAAAAACGAAATAAAAGCGATCCATCTGTCATACAGTATTATTGTGGACGCGGTGTGTCAATATACATATTTCAGGTCTTCATTGTGACTGCAAGTGGGACTAATGACAAATTTATCTTTATGACATTCTTCGTGTGTCACATGTTGACCTAGTTTCCTTAGTTCTCCTGATTAGTTAATTAGCACACCTGTTTCTGTTTCCCCTTGATTACTTTGAGTATTTAAAGCCTGTGTTCTCCCCTGTTTCTTTGTCTGCTATTATTTGATCATTGTGTTTTGCTACCCCTTGCTCCTGGATTATCTCTGTTTGGATTTTATTAAAAGACTGTTTTGTTTACTTTCCTTCCTCATGTGTTTTATTGGCTAACACACCTAACATCGTGACTCCTCCTATCATAAACAATCCTTTAGATATTGCTTCATTTCTAAAATATGAAACAAGAAATATAAAGGAAGAAATATAACATAAAATCTGTACTTTCAGGGGTATGTTTCCCAAAACAACTATGGTTGTAATTTCGTCATTATCAATAGAGTTCAGTCAAATTTCTGACCATAGTTGGCCAAAATGTGATGAATAGTTGAACATGAAGGTATATTTATCCTCATCAAGATGACAGTAACTTTCACATGATTAAAGGACCTTCTTTTCACCCCAGGTACTTTTGTATGAGGAAGTATTACAAACTTAAAATACCTGGTGCACAATAGTCAACCCTGGGCCTTTGTTTTGTTTTTTTTTTTTTTTTTAAATGGGCCCAAAACAACAAGTGCTGCCATCCAGATCAAACACAAGACGATCTGTAATAGTCAAAAATGGTCTATTGAGCAAGTTACCTAATACATTTAATAAAACAATTAGTGTTGCACAACCCACTGCACAATGTAAATAATAGTCAATAAATATTTTAATCACTGAATTTCAAGGAGACTTTATGAGGCTGCTTAGGCAACTGAGTGACCTTTGTGCCATACAGGCAATGAAGTAAATAATGTCATAGCAGGATGCGGGTTCCTATCTTCCTTGGCCTATATGCACATACTGTACATACCCTGCATGATTCTGATCTCTTTCTGATTCTAATTCTGCTGGTACATGTTTGGCTGTATTCGTTACCGTAATGGACCTCTGTGTTTAAAAACTGGTTTAACATGCTTGTTGTAAACATACAAAAAGGTTATTTTACAGGAGCCCTAAAGCTTGTAATAATGAGGAAGTTTTGGTGGAACTATGGGGAAGTTCTGATTAAAAAACAAAACAAAAAAAAAAAACGATTTTGATAAAAACTTCCCAGAACTCACAAAAGTTTCTCTGACATGTAAATGAAGGTATGAATATGTATGTAGATATATGAAGACCTTCATATTTGAAGAGACGCATGCACAGAATACGGCTGTGCACCTCAGTTTGGGAACTGCTGGTCTACAACAATGCAGTCTTCAATACATGAAGAGCATGTGGTGTGATTTTTATTTGTCATGTAGGTGTCACATCAACAATGTATAATGCAATATTCTGTTAACTGACTGAATTTCATTATTGTTTTGACTTTTAATCCAGCTATTTTATGTTTATCACGAAGTATGCATTACAATCCTAAAAAGAAGTGTTGAAAATGTGTATAGCTGAATTCAGTTACATGACCCATGGGCATTTAACAGTGTCTGTGCATACTTTCAATCATCTTAAAAATGATTAGTATCATGGTGGGAAAAAAGCTTTGCATTAAAATTTCTATGTGAGGTTGGTTGGTCAACTGGATTTAAGAGCAGAGTTTATTTGCAATAACATGCAAACTGACAATGCAGTTGAGACATGCAGGGGTGGATGGCT